>NC_051848.1:21235061-21246949 GCF_002237135.1 Teleopsis dalmanni
AAAGTCGTATAATTTTAAAATAACACAAAGACGGCTCTGCAAAATCTTCCATTAAATTGTATCTATACAACTCAGGTCAAAAAAAAAAATTATATATTGTAGATAAATCATAGTCCTATTGTACAAAAAAAACTATAAGCACAAAAACCTTTTAGTTAAATTTTAAAAAATTTTTGAATACAGCGTTAAAATTGTTGCGTTTTCGCAACATTGTCAGGCAATGGGTTAATCAAATTATATACTAGATTGTATTATAACTTTTTTCAACGGAAATGAAGAGATTGATTTGAGTGTGTATATATGATTACATTCTTTTATATATGTATATAATCTCTCTTAACTTCAGTACACTGATTCCAACTGTGTAGCGACTTTATGGAAGGTTTATAAAGTATCTATCAACAATGGCTATTACTTTTTGAGGTATGAGAAAAGCGAGAAATTAAAGAGAACTAACTCTGACAAATAGGCTGGTTGTTGCACAGTTTTTTGTGCTGTGTGAACACATGTTAAAGTCTCCTTTCATTACTAAAGAGAGTAAAGAGATTGTAACAGACCTAAGAATTTGCTAATTAGATGTAAAGGATAATGTTTCATTACTGAAAGTCTCATGTGAATAAATGAGGTTAATTATTTTTAACTGAAATAATAAAAAATTTTAAGCAAATGACATAAGACAGGACTTTAATTATCATGATTGGTTCAGGAATGAAATATAAGATCAACAAGTTTCTGAGCTTGATTGGAAGACATGAGCTGTTGAATATACAAAAGTTGTTTGAGCCAATAATTAAAGGTAGAAGAAATTAAATTTAAACCCACTATTGAATATATTTTTCAAGAATTTTTCTGTATTTTCAGCTACTTCTTCTATTTTCATTATTTTTTTTTAAATATTTATGTGGAAAGTAAGGTTCCGCCAATTGTATTTTAAATTCAAAGTCGTTTGTTGAATATAAACAATAAATATAGTGAAATATTCTATAGTTATTTATTTATTAAATATTTCGAATTTTCTGAAGTGCAATATCTCTCTATTTGACATTCGGGTTTTCGATTTAGATCTTATCAATAAAAATAAAAGCATGAGCATTCTATGAACAGAAGAGTTAAACTTTCAAAATTGAATCAATTTATGAATAAAGAAACAACACATTGAAGTAAGCGCTTGCCAGAACATTTAGATGGGGGTTATATATTATATATGTATGTTGTATAAATATCTAATAAAGCCAATAAATAATTTTTTTATGTGCTATATATTTAATGTATTTTGTAATTTTTTTATATATTTATGTATTATTTATGTATACATTATATATATATATATATATATATCTTGAATCTACACTTTCAAATCCAACACTAGAACAGGACGCAAGAAGGATTTGTGTATAATTTATTCTATCTGTAATAGAATAATTTCTTCTATAATTCGATCTATTCCGTGACAATAGTCGAGATGCGAATAAGTTTTTCAATATAAAATTTTAAATAAATCAAATCGAAATTCTGCGTATATTCGTATGAAAAATTATTAAACTGAGGAAATACTATTTGGAAAAAAGGGAAAATAGATATCAAATATCGAGTACACATATAAGTTAACATATTTCATTTACTATTCTAATTGCTCTGTTACGAATTATACCTAAAACTAACACGTAAGTCTTAAAGTATCTTAGTATCCTAGTATTTGCCACGAACTCCAAAAAGGAATGTAGCTATGGTGGCGTGGAAGACAGTTTATTTACTAAATGCTTCTTCAGCGAAACAAAATGCAAAAGTTGTGTGTTATAGCAATGCTATTCCCAGGTATTATTTGACATTTGATTTGGAAGGAAGTATATTTTAGCATACATCTCGTATATATGCAATACCCGTACACATTTATGTAAGTATATTGTATTGTACACTGATGGGATGCAGGTGTAGATAAAGCTATTTTGACACATAATGCATAAAAGTCGAGCGCAAAATATGAAATATAAGTTATTTGGTAATCAAATAGATAGACAAAAACAATACATTGTGAACAAATATTCTTACTTTAATGAAAAAGTTTGATAATAAAGCAATTGTTATTACCATCAAAGTTTTAATAACACTTATGTATTATGAAGTATAGGTAAAGGTAACTTCATTCACTAACTTCACCTTTTTTGACTTTTATTATTATTTTTGACAATTGTAGAAAAAAGAAAAACACATGCCAAGTTCAATTCACATTAGTACTAAAACTTTAAGTTAATTAACCCGAAAATAATTGTGAAATTTTGTTGAAGAGAGCAACATTTTTAATTCACATATTGGATATATAGTAAAAAAAATTTGGGAAGTAAGAACCTGAAACGAATCGAAATTTTCGAGACAACGCAGAACTGTGACTTAGCAGTTTTTACTCCTTTTAACTCTTTCTACTTCTCTTAAATGTAACCCCACAAATTATTATTAACAATTTAGAGTAATTATAAAATATACTATATATGCATAAATTGACCCACGGATGTTCGTAAACTGAACATAACTAGAGAATCTAGGAAATCTTACAGCATTTTTTTTATTACTGTCCAATCCTCTTAACAACTTGAGATAAGGTCTTTGGAGCCACCAGTTTTAATGGGATCGTCCCTGACATTGGAGTGCACTATCTCATAAAATGCGGTTATAACTTTATTTAAGCACTATTATTGAGAATGGCTACAAACCTATTAGATGTATGCGTGGTCTTAGTCAGCCGGCACTATCTACCTACATATTATATATATTGAATAAAATGAATATTTTATGATTCAGTTCGTATTCGAATTTTGCAAACTTCATGAAGAATTCACTCATTATTTTAGTGGTGCAGTTGTTCATGAAATTTTTTTGAACTGTTTTTAATTTATAAAACTATCTTAAATATTTTTATACTAATTTTCAGAACCTTAGTAAGATACGTTCTAGTAGAATGAAAACAAACTGAGAGAAGAAGAATTTTTCTGCAGGTCACAGTTGTGACCCAATTTGATCACTAAAGTTTAATAAGTTCAATGCCTACTTTATATCGTTCTCACCCAACACCACCTGCAGTATAATTTATGTTCAATTATTTTGCTATTTGTTTAGTTTAAAACGTTTACAATCGACAAATGGGGGTCTTAATAAAAGAAAATTCGACGGAGGAGAACAATCTTTGATGTTCGAAATTTACTCGAAATTTTGATGGATTTCTTATATTACTAAAAAATTTCGTGCTTTATTGTTGGAGTAAATGGAATTATTTGGCTAAGTCCATAAAAAACAAAAATCAGTTCCATATGCTCTAACGATTTTCACCTTAATTAAATAGTCTTTCAAATACCCATAAGTGCTTTTACGAGTACAGAATTGAGAATATCATAGAAAATTTTAAGAATGCGAAGGCATCAAAAAAAATAAAAACTCAGAAATAGAGTAATTTATATAGAAAATTTTTTTGAAATTCTCATTATAGCGATAATTGAAGCCCGTAATACCAATAGGACTCAAACCTAACATGAGCAAGAAGAACTTTGCAAATATATCAAAACTTGAGCTAATTTCAATAAAACTTATGGACAAACTTCAACTCGGCACTGTAGTTCTACACATTGCCTACGGAAGTAAAACTAAAAACATAAAATAAAACTAGAAACTATTAAAAAAAATAATAAAATAAAAAAAAACGTGAAAAATAAAATAAAATGAAAATTGCAAAAAAAGATGTAAATGCATTGAAAAGTTTTTTACATTATTTCCTTCTTTTTCTTAGAAAATGTAAGGGTTCTGAAGTAAAAAAGTACTTGAAAACTTCAGTGAGAGTATTAACTATATGGAGCTGAGTAAGAAGTTTAAGTTTATAAGAGGAACGTGGTTGCCACTTTTATTTTTTTATCTCTCACTGAATTTCAAATCTTCACTAGCAAAAAAGCAATACGCCTGGATACGTACTCAATTACTTTTCAATATACATTAGCGATATAATGTATTCTACACCAGGACATTATTAAGAACGCAACTTTGTGTAACTTTTTATCATCTGTCCTTATTGTATCATTGAATTATATTTTTTTTAATAGAACTTCATCATTTCCTTTTTTTGTAAATATTTTTTACACATTGGAGTTAACTTAACATAAACTTTTGAAATAAAGTTCGTTTATTTGTAAGATATTATGAATTATATTGAAAACACATGTAAGTATGCCATATATGTAAATATTAGCTCTGTTCCACGAGCTACTCGTAGTAAAACGCAAGTAAAACACAAGTAAAGTACAAACTCTTTACACAGCGCAGCTTTGTGTGAAATCTGGTGAGAACACCAGTGCCGCGGATATAAACAATACATAAATTTAAATTCAAACCAAAACAGCTGATTCACACATCAACATAAATTTTACTTGAAATAAAATGTACAAGTAAAGTCTGTGTAACATTTTCAAATTTCGACAGGGATGTTACGTTGTTTTTGATGCTCTCATTTGCTCAAAAATGTACTGGTGGAACGCGCTTGTGTATACACAATGTTACTCAAAATTACTACAAATAGCTTGTGGAACAGACCTATTATGTATATTATATACACTCATTACGTGATTCTCTGCGATAGATTAGATTAGATTTTAAACGAGTTAAGAACTTGCCATCATGTCTCTGCGTCCTTTGAGTATTATTGTGATACACTCACTTTAGTTCCATAGATGAGTAGCAGTTAAGAACGCCATTATGTCCATTAGAAAGATGTTGTCTAATTCCATTATAAGTGGATAGGTAATTGATAAGTACCGAAGTCTGAATCTGGCGAGACTATTATAGACACAGATTGTGTTCAACACCTGCAACACGGTGTCGTCTCTATTAATACCTAGATTCGATAGATGTTTTTTTACATCGCAATGCTTAATGAGAAATCCTGTGACAAGTCGGATGCCACTTGTGTTCAGTATTAGTAGCTGCCTAGTTCTGGCTTTTGTTCAATTCGACCTGTATTTCTTAGCTTGTGTTATCCAAATCAGTCCGAGTTGCTCTTTTCAGCCACTCTTTAATTTTAAGTCTGTTTTCGATATATTCAGACATCTCGTCATAAGTCTTGATTTTCTCCCGTACGTATGTTTTCATTCTTAATGCTCGAAATAACATTTCAACAGACAAGAAATATGGTTTGCTTTTCTCAAACAGATAAACTATTAATCAATGCTTTATATTTTTCCAAACTTTTGAAAAACTACAAAATAAAGCGAAACAATGAGACTTTATTAATTGATACCCAGTTAGCTTTTTTGGGGATTAACACAAAGACAGAATAGTCTCTCTGAAAATGTCAGAGTATAGCAAGATTTTGACATTCTATTTTAAAAGTCTACAAGCAAATAAGCCCGGTATACACATAAAACGAAGATCTTCATAAAATAATCATCTTATAACACATTCACACTATCTCATTTAGGCTCATAATAGCCACTAATGAGGATGATTTACCATACAAAAAGCTTTTTATCTATAAATCAGCTCATTTAAGGCATAAAATGACGACACCTGAAATATGTGTCAAATGTTTTATATGTAAAATGTCAATAAACAACAGCTGAGCGGTAAATAAGGGCACTGAAGAAGTAAGTATTTAATAAAATCTCTTTTTTTATTAATGAAATATGTAATAATATTTTAAAAATATATACAAATAAGTGATGAAATATATTAATTTTATATTAAATTTTTTGTGTGATATATTATTGAGAAGAATTTTACCAAAGAAACAAAAGCCCTCTTTAAACTTTCAAGATTATATCTACAATAAATGTTTCAAAATAGTAGACGGAATTGAAATATATTAGAATGATGAAGAAAAACATCCGTAAAAATCCAATAACGACTTAAGGTAAAAAATAAAAGCTGCTATATATATATATAAATTATTATACGTTTTAATTTTAAAATTATGTGGTACAAGCAAAAAGTAAATAAGTAAAAAACCATATCTACACCCCTTCTTTCCCATATATAAATAGGTCCGATCGTTAAAAGCTAGCAACTTCGTACAACTGCTCATATGTAAGTCTTAAGATGAATTTGTGATTCCTTACAATAGGCAGATGGTTCATTACTAGTTTTATAAATAGTTATAAAAGAAATGAAAAACCATCTAAACGGCACAAGATCTGTTGGAGTTAAACATATACTGAGTTTAGACGGTTTAGTAAGAATACCTGCTAATGGATTAGCAAAACAAACTTTTGTTAGAGTACCTATCAGTGCATCTGTCCA
This sequence comes from Teleopsis dalmanni, assembly GCF_002237135.1. NCBI lineage: Eukaryota > Metazoa > Arthropoda > Insecta > Diptera > Diopsidae > Teleopsis > Teleopsis dalmanni. The sequence continues at coordinate 21,241,332 of NC_051848.1, forward strand.
TCAGTCCATCATTGCATCAGTCCATCAGTGAAATATTACGGAAGCATCCAAATGAAAAGTACAATAGTTTGTTTCTCTTTACATCGACTTAACATACTAGGAATACAAGAGTTCTATAATATATGAAAACATCATATCACTACTTTGGTGTTTTTATTAAAACATATAATTTATTGAGTTTTTAATAAAGATATTTTCAATATAAGTAAAGTAATAATTCGAATTTAAAAACATTTGACTTTAAATGATAAAAACTACATGTTTTAATGAAAGTGCGAAAAAGTCATTTCTTATATAGAAAAGTGAAATTCTTACAATCTAGTTAACTGGAATATTTTTGAATTTTTAAGATATGAATAAGTTTCAGAAAAGTTTTTATTTCAATATTGTTTTTTGCTCTTAGTTCTCAGAAAAGTTCAAATTGAGAGTGTTGAGAAAGCGACTTCATATATTTTTTTACAAGATACTTTTAAGATAATTTTACAAAATTATTTGCAAAAATATTCTAAGATAAATCGTAATCGTGTTGTGTCAAGTATAAGCCATGGGTGAATTTAATGGGACCATTATTATGACTGTTCTCAAGCAACTAGGTGATAAGGCACCAATGGGTCAATTGATTAAAAAAGTTGCTGATGCTTTGAAGGTAAGTACATTCCATAAGTTCTTTCATAACGGATATCCGGTGATTTTTTGAATTTTTTACAAAAAATTCTAACAAAATAAAATATTTCTTATCCATGTTTTGTTACTTATAAGGTCTGGATATTCTGGTATAATATATAAGTTACAAAAGTTCCATTTAATAAGTTTTTCCTGACAATTGGATAGAAGATACAAACTTATTACTACGTGAAAGAAATCAATATCTACTTCTTAAATACGATATCGATAAAATGTCTTTCAAATTATTTATTCCGGATATTTTGTACGTACATCCACTAAGCGAATAAGTGAAGTTGTTTCTTTTGAGAGGTCCCCTGTTGTTAGCTAACGTCATTTCATTAACTTTAATCAAATCCCGAATTTATCATACAATATAATTTTTCAAAGTATTAGTTTTGGTTCTATATACACAAAAATAAGTTAGTTATTAAGTTAAGTTATCAAAAAGTTAAAATGTTTTTTCAAAATTTAGTAGGTTTCAAGCTTCTTTAAAGGGGTCAGCTTTTTCTTGCAAAGCGTTTTCAATGTTTGTAAGAGCACAGTCACCCACAACTAAACAAGTATTCTCTTCGCTTACAAAAGTATTTTCCATATTTGTTTCAAAAACAGGCTTCAATGTTTGTCCAAAAGGATTACCCATTCTTTCAGAAGTATTTGCGCTTTTTAACTTCTTAGCAATTTGGTCTGCGCCTAGCTCAATGTTTTCCTCACTCTCGACTTCATTTCCTGTATCCTTTTTATAATAAAGCTCCAAGACTTTTGACGCAATATACTCACCTATACCAATATAGTCAATGTTGTTGGTACAAATATTATTAGACGGAGTAATGGTGAGTTTAGGCATATGGTCAGATGCCATTACATTGGTGTTACTTTCAACTTTGTCATGTCTAACTTTTTCTGCAACAACAAATACAATTGTTCTAAACATATAACATATTCAAAATATTTCTTTTATTTCATTTTTCTTACTTTGTTTTCTCTTTTCCCAAATTTGTTTCCATTTCTCTGGCATCTGGCTCACATTAGCTTCGTTCCCTGGTGTTTCATCACTACATTCATCTTCAGTTTCATTATCTTTCTTCATTTCTTGGAGACATTGTGATTGAACAATTATTGTAAAAAGCTCAGATTATTAATTGTTAAATGTTAATTAATATTACATACCTTGGTTTGTAAATAAATCTTCTATTTGATCAACAATCAAGTGTATTATGGAACAAGTCTCACCCACAGTTCTTTTTGGTTTCGGATCTGTTTGCGTACTGTTATCGATGCTACGAGAAACATTTGTCTGTTCGGTATCCATACTAGACGTTTCATCATCCATACTTGGCGGCATTAATTCTTCCGCGTCATTAGTAGGAGTTGCTGAGCTTATAACTTTCAAGTACTCATCGAACGTCAAGAATTCTTGTTCTGGATACAGATCTGGATCTGGAAAGAGTTCTGCATCTGGAAACAGATCTGGATCTGGAAACAGATCTGGATCTGGAAACAAATCTGAATCTGGAAACTGATCTGCATCTGGAAGCAGATCTGGATCTGGATACAGATCTGCATCTGGAAACATATCTGGAAACTGAACACCTACATTATGTGATGGAATCAAATCACGTGTGCTGGTACCTCTTGTCATACGATTTTGTGCTTCGTGTCCACATTTTAAACACTTTTTGGATTTCAATTTATCTCTTAAAGTAGTTATTTCGTTTCCATAAATCGATAACGTCTTATATAAAACAACAATTTCCCTTTTAAGATTTATTATCGTAGGATCGTTTGCGACGGGCGCCAGTTCCATTATGTTTTGTTTTCCGTCTGAAAAAGTTTCTATATTACAAAAAACTATTTAACTTCAAAATCATTATAATAATATTAATTCTAAACAATTAAACACTTGAACACTTCATTATATTTTCTAATAATTTACCTCAGCAAATTTCGCTCCTAACCTTTACCGATGGAGATCCCGTTATAAAAGAATATGAAACACAAGTTGCCAATTTCGTCACACTGGTTTCAAAAGTTTTACAGACTCTTATGTCGACTTTGGCGGTCAATCATGCTGTATGCTTATATGCATCATTCTAGCTCGTTTGTTTATTCCTTATACCAAAGAAGATAAAGAAAAGAAACTGAGCGGAAATTTTGAATAATTGTGCCTCTTTGTGTAATATCGGAAAAAAATCTCTCTTACTTATTCACCATACCAGAATCGTCAAATATTAAAATCGGTGTGGTTTATAACCTAAATGTTTAATACTCTTATGGTAACATATTAGCATGTCGCCATTTCTTCTAATAAGAAGAAATAGCATAAATTATTGTTATTGGAAAATCCATTGTGTATATTAATTTATTAATTTATAAATTTCATTATAATAAAATTTTAAATTTGCTTTATAAATCAAATGTAAAGAAAAAACAAGTCAACTAAAATCAGTAGTGCCTTAATTATTATTGATATATGCAAATATATATAATTAGTCATAAAAGTGTTTTGACGAAGTGTAAAAATTGTGTAATATTTGTTAAAAAAAATAATTTTTTATCATTCATATATATTTATATACATATGTTATATGCTGCTTAAAAAATACATTTATAGCAAAAGTTAGCATCTATTAGAGAAGTTAGTACGTGTACATATATATCAAGTTTAAGATTATATTATATTAATCTTCTGTTTTGAAACGATTAATATTAATATAATTTTTTAACATACAAACATTTTTGCAAATAATAATACACAAAAAAATATTTTAGATATAGAAAATCGTAAAAATTTATATACTCCTCTTTACTACTGCATATTTTTTTGTAGTTTTAAGAAATCCTTTCATTAAAATTTAAGAAATTCTTAAGTAGTTAATAAAAACATTGTAAAGAATGGGGATCAATTTAATCGCGTGAAATCCGTAGTGTCAGAAATTATATGGAATACATGAGGATTTTCCGTCACACCTCAGAAGTATACTTGCTGTTGCGTCCCCGAGCTTTAGGTATTCAATTCCCCGATAGACTTAACCACCAAAATATTTTATTTAAGAAAAATACAATTTTAAAAAAAAAACATAAATACATACATATAATTCTTAATGGTATGCACTTTATTTGAAAAAAAGAACCACAAATTGTATAATTTGTTAAAAATATAATTAACATAATTATATATATATATATATATATCAATAACAACACACAACCAAAGTATGTGTGAATATTAATATTGCTTCAGAATTTTTCCGTCTTCATAATTATTATATTTTGGAAAAAAGTTAAATATAATATTCTAATCACTTTATTATACTACTTTCAAAGGACCAAAATAATAACTAACATGCACAATTAATGAATTAATTAAAAATAATTAGTAGTTTATTATATACATATGTATATATCAAATTAAGTTCTAATATGTTAATATATTCAGATATTCCCTTTTTTCTATAACAATAAATTTTATTATTTTAAGTTAATTATTTAACTTCGATAATTCTTCGTTTCATCTGTAAAAAAATGTCAATTAATAATTTATATATTTTTGTAAAATAATAACCTTTTTTATTGCTTTTATAATTAAAATTCAAGTCCGCCTTTTTTTTGTTAGTATGTAATTTGTACACCTCTTTGCAACTATGGTGCATTTAATCGAAACGGATTTTCAATGTAATGTAATGTTGAGCCTTTTCCGAGCTAGTCCATCTGGGCACTTTTATTCTTTCATAGCTGGGGAGTTTCTGCAGAGTCCAAAACAATGTCAAAAAACCAAAACAAAACCACAAAATTTCTAAGAAAGTGCTCTTATATAGCAAATATCGTGGTGAGTTGGGACTGGGTGGGGAAAATAATCACGCACCATTGTATAGCATTTGGCTTTTTGATTTTGTACTGCGTCACATTTTCACCTCATTACACAAAAGTTTGTATATTATTTGAATAATCCAGAAAATTTAATACACAATTTTTAGTATAACACTTAGTTTCTTTTCTTTATCTTCTTTGGTTTATACAGACCAATAATAATTTTTATTGCTCGGAGGGTACATTGATTAAACTTTTGGCTGCCAACACAAGTGATTCTGTGACGTGATATCAAATTAAAATTTGATTTTTAATTTAATTATTTATTTCTGTCTGTTTCTTATTTCTATATTTTCCCAAAAAAATTATCAGACGTGATATATTTAAAATTTGATCGTTGAATGTAGGTAATTCTGATAATTTTTCGGCATTCGCAAAACGACAACCGATTCTTCTTGCGTTTAGAATTTGATATGTTTGAAAAGATAAATAAATATAAAATATAAATTTGCATAAAAAATCCACTATTATTGTAATTTTATTGGCTTTGCAAAAATAAAATTTAGCTTTCAAAGATTCTGGAGCTCTAATATAAGTTTCTTCGAAGTGCCTAGATCTGGAAAGATCTATATCTATAAAGAGCCATATATCACAACAGAAGTTTACGAACCAATAAACGAGATAAATGGAATTTTATGATTGTCAATAATAATACTATATTCAGACAGACCTTAATTTCGCAAAAATCTTAATTTCATTTTCATTTCAACGAAATTAAAGTGTTTTTCTATATAAAATTCAATATTAACGTTTGAACGAAATTAATGAAAATGTCCTTAATTTTGTTGCATCGAAGCCTGAAATTAAGGAAAATTTCATATACAACAATGCGAAAGATAAATTTTAAGCAAAAGATAAGTTGAGATAACGAAAAAGTGATATTTATTTTTAGAAACAGCTGACTTTAATAACACCGGAAAAATATTTTGAAAGTAGTGTAAATTTTAGAAATTTAGTTAAACTAACATAAGTTAAATAATTTTTTAAATAAAAAATAATCATCTTATTTTAGTTTTAGTAATATATAAAACCCTAGAAATTTAGTTGAACTTAATAAATTTTTTAATTAATAAATAATTATATAT
>NC_051848.1:21247049-21253802 GCF_002237135.1 Teleopsis dalmanni
ATATATAGTTAAAAAATACACTAAATAATTCATTTTTAAATTGCGTTGTAAAATGTTTAGTTATTTATAAAAGCTTTCCATCAATTTTATATGATTAAATTAATTGATAATTATTAGAACTTTAACATGTATATAATTATATATATTAAAATATAAAATGTAATTAATTATTAAACAAGATGGTATTTATTAATACATGTCATATCATTGCTACTATAGGGCATAATACTGTCTACACTACCAAACATATCAATATCATTTACACTAACTACAACTATGGTTGCGCTACAACCAGTGCTTACTCTTCTCATAATACCCAAAAGTCATAGTTTTGTATGAGGTCAGTACAAAATTTCGTTAAAAATCAAATTTGGAAAAAATAATGCATTAAACGCACACAAAGCCAATCATATATTTTACGAAAAATATACAAAAACAAAGACTATGCATCTACTTCGTAAATATTGCCTCACACACCCCTTCATACAAAATCATTTAGTGAGTGAATAAGAATAAATAAATAATAAATGAATAAGAATGAATAATAGAAGGTATTAATAGGTGTTTCTCCGTTCACTCATCACCAAAAAGGTTATTTTCGTCTGTGTATGGGTGTGCTTCAATATGATATACATGCTTTATTTATTATTTTTGCTAAATGGCATGACATGTTATGTAGCAAAGAAGATAAAGAAAAGAAAGTGATAAGGCAAGGAAACAACATTATTGCCTCCAGTTTGACTAACGATATAAAACTCAAGGTCCGCCCGATGTTCCCACGGAAGAAGGGTAAGAAGCGTAATAACAACCCATGTGGCAAATAACGCAAACCTAAGCCTAAGGCTCGTAAGAAGAAAAAACGTTAAGGACAGAGAAGCGTAAATAAAAAATCTGACCTCGGTATTTATTGTTAAAAACTATACGCTATATATTTTGTTTGTACTATTCACTTTAAAACTATTTCAGACTGCCGCGGAATTGAGACCTACTAGTCCAGTCGTGAAAGTCCAATAAGTCCACTTACAACAACACAAGGCGGTTACTGTTAATAACCATACTATGTAAGCTATTCGATTTCAATATTTCATAAAAAATATAAGTGAGGCTTTATAAAGAAAAATAATCATTTGGTATTCTCCTCTCCAAATAAACTTATAGGATAAAACTATATTATACTTATGCCGTTGCGTAGGTAGAGTTATTGGTTCCCGTTATATTAAAGTTATGTTGTTTTTCATTTCGATGACTATCGTAGGTGTTTTTTTCTTAGAATTAAAAAATTGCAAAACAAAGGAACTCTACTTAAAGTCTGCCAATCTATTTAAGAACTTATCATCCCAAAAAGCTCGATAAAAATCGGTTTTAAAAATATAACGATCAGTTTACTATCTAAAAACTTTAGTAAATTGTTTACTAAACATTTCTTTGAAATATTTTGGGAGTAGTTTTTGCATTACAAATGTTAGGTAAACGCTTACAATTTATAAAACTCTATAAAGTCAACGACTTCTTGATATTCTATATCAGAAACAAAATCTTCAAGTTTGTTCTCTTCTCTGGGTTCACATTGGGAAAATGCAAACTATGGAACTAAAAACTCATTTTTCTAAAACAAAAAACAAATTTGTATAACAAAATAAAAATAGACCTTTTGTTATCCGGGACTATAAATATAGTTTACACAATAATTTAAATTTGTAATTGATTTGTAATATATAAATAAAAAATACATTTTATTATATATGTGCATATGATATAGTTAATAGTTTATAGTTATATATGAATAAGGTATTTCTTTGAAATTTTTCCTTAAAAGTATTTTCGCTTTTTCACTTCTTAGCAATTTGGTCTGCGCCTAGCTCAATGTTTTCCTCACTCTCGACTTCATTTGCTACATCTTTTTTATAATAAAGCTCCAAGACTTTTGACGCAATATACTCACCTATACCAATATAGTCAATGTTGTTGGTACAAATATTATTAGACGGAGTAATGGTGAGTTTAGGCATATGGTCAGATGCCATTACATTGGTGTTACTTTCAACTTTGTCATGTCTAACTTTTTCTGCAACAACAAATACAATTGTTCTAAACATATAACATATTCAAAATATTTCTTTTAATTCATTTTTCTTACTTTGTTTGCTCTTTTCCCAAATTTCTTTCCATTTCTCTGGCATCTGGCTCACATTGGCTTCGTTCGCTGATGTTTCATCATCATCATTAGATTCATCTTCAGTTTCATTATCTTTCTTCATTTCTTGGAGACATTGTGATTGAACAATTATTGTAAAAAGCTCAGATTATTAATATTACATACCTTGGTTTGTAAATAAATCTTCTATTTGATCAACAATCAAGTGTAGTATGGAACAAAAATCACCCACAGTTCTTTTTGGTTTCGGATCTGTTTGCGTACTGTTATCAATGCTACGAGAAACATTTGTCAGTTCGGTATCCATACTAGACGTTTCATCATCCATACTTGGCGGCATTAATTCTGCCGCGTCATTAATAGGAGTTGCTGAGCTTATAACTTTCAAGTACTCATCGAATGTCAAGAATTCTTGTTCGGGATACAGATCTGGATCTGGAAAGAGTTCTGCATCTGGAAACAGATCTGGATCTGGAAACAGATCTGGATCTGGAAACAAATCTGAATCTGGAAACTGATCTGCATCTGGAAGCAGATCTGGATCTGGATACAGATCTGCATCTGGAAACATATCTGGAAACTGAACACCTACATTATGTGATGGAATCAAATCACGTGTGCTGGTACCTCTTGTCATACGATTTTGTGCTTCGTGTCCACATTTTAAACATATTTTGGATTTCAATTTATCTCTTAAAGTAGTTATTTCGTTTCCATAAATCGATAACGTGTTATACAAAACAACAATTTCCCTTTTAAGATTTATTATCGTAGGTTCGCTTGCGACGGGCGCCAGTTCCATTATGTTGTGTTTCTTGTTTTTTGTTTTCCGCCTGAAAAAGTTTCTATATTACAAAAGAAATTATATTAATTGTGCATATAACCATTTAACTTCAAAATCTTTATAATAATATAAATTCTAAACACTTAAACACTTATACACTTGAACACTTCATTATATTTTCTAATAATTTACCTTAGCAAATTTCGCTCCTAACCTTTACCGATGGAGATCCCGTTATAAAAGAATATGAAACACAAGTTGCCAATTTCGTCACACTGGTTTCTAAAGTTTTACAGACTCTTATGTCGACTTTGACGGTCAATCACGCTGTATGCTTATATGCATCATTCTAGCTCGTTTGTTTATTCCTTATACCAAAGAAGATAAAGAAAAGAAACTGATCGGAAATTTTGAATAATTGTGCCTCTTTGTGTAATATCGGAAAAAAATCTCTCTTACTTATTCACCACACCAGAATTGTCAAATATTAAAATCGGTGTGGTTTATAGCCTAAATATTTTATACTCTTGTGGAACATATTAGCATGTCGCCATTTCTTCTAATAAGAAGAAATAGCATAAATTATTGTTATTGGAAAATCCATTGTGTATATTAATTTATTAATTTCATTATAATGAAATTTTAAATTTGCTTTATAAATCAAATGTAAAGTAAAAACAAGTCAACTAAAATCAGTAGTGCCTTAATTATTATTGATATATGCAAATATATATAATTAGTCATAAAAGTGTTTTGACGAAGTGTAAAAATTGTGTAATATTTGTTAAAAAAATAATTTTTCATCATTCATATATATTTATATACATATGTTATATTCTGCTTAAAAAATACATTTATAGCAAAAGTTAGTATCTATTAGAGAAGTTAGTACGTGTATATATATATCGAGTTTAAGATTATATTATATTAATCTTCTGTTTTGAAACGATTAATATTAATATAAATTTTTAATATTCAAAAATTTTTACAAATAATAATACACAATAAATTTTTTAAATGAAGAAATGTTTTTGTATATGCGCCAAATCAACGCTCTATTGTGAAAGAGGCATTATATTAAAAATAGAGCGAGAGAACGAAGCATATTCCTCTGGTGAATCGTTGCATTACCAGGGGTCGGAATATGCACTAATAACTCCAATATGCGGTTGAATTTCTTTATTTCTCCTTTATTTTGATTTTCTCTTGTTCAAAAATAATGGAACTAATGGAATGCACCAATAAATTTTGTACAAAAAAGAATTGAGAAATTTATATATTCTAAGTGGCAATTTAGCTCATCCTCACGGACTACTCATTTCACTAGTTCCTTTGGACTACTTTCGTGTACTAGTGCCTAGCGACAATTGTCTCCTAAAGAACAGCTGGGTATGGTGAAAATATTTATCAAGTTAAAAACTCAACACTACTGTAGAATTTAATAAAGCACTGTTTTAAAGGTATTTGTTGGCTGTTATATTCTGTGTTTGAGGGTTATATAAATATTTAACTAATAATAAAATTTTTCCAAATGGTACAATATTCTAGAAAATTTCGGTATATATAAGTAATAAAAAATAATTAGTACGATGTTGTGAAATTAACAAAAATAAATTGCATATAAAAACTGTATTATGTTCTGTAAATTGCATAACATGTGACACTATATCATCTATTCTTCAAAACTCTATAAGAATAATGTTTTTTTTTTGTAGTTTCACTCTGTATATTAACGAAAATATTATTTCTTGAAAATTTTTTAGAAAAAAAGCCCTGTGTTTTCCAGCAACGTTACTAACGTTGCTAACGTTGCCCCGGTAAATGCTTATCGAAGGCGTTCGTAACCTGTCGTGCTTGTGTGATGGCGGAAGCGGGGTGTCTTTAATAAGAAAACTTATTAAAATTCGTGGTATATGTGATTTGCGATGTGATATTAAATTGTTTAGTCGTATTACAAAAATAGATTTAAAAAATATATTTGTAATAAAATATGTCAATTATGGCGAATGTGATACGTTAAAATCATTTTTTTTTTGTTTGTCAAAATTTCTATAGAACTGACGCCGCAAATATCACCATTTCTAGAAACTAACTGTTAACTGTTAATTTTTTTAAAGTGAATTAATCATGTTTGTGCGCGATCCGTGCGGCATTGTATGCCTTATTATTACCTACGGTGCGATCTTCTATGCGGACTATATTGTAGTTATGCAGACAATGCAGGCCAGGTATTTTCTTATTAGAATATTACTTCCATAATTATGTTGGTTAATGCAATTTTTTCTCCAATTAGTATATGGGCGCCACTGCATGTTCAACACAGTCGTTTTCCTACACCTCAAGGCAGTTCTTTCGGATCTTGGCACAGTACCATTGCCTGCAAATCGCTTTGACTTCTCGGACCTGCATACTACTGGTAAAAATAATGGTGCAAATGGACATAATGAATGGACTGTATGCACACGTTGTGAAACCTATAGACCACCACGTGCGCATCATTGCAGGATTTGCAAAAGGTGCATACGACGCATGGATCATCATTGTCCATGGATAAATAATTGTGTAGGTGAGCGCAACCAGAAATTCTTTCTGCAATTTCTAGTTTATGTTGGTCTCTTATCATTGTACTCGGCGGCGCTCGTTGTCGGGTCCTGGATATATCCTTGTGAGGAATGTAACGCAAATGTGATTGAATCCCAAACAAGAATGTAAGTATGTCGAATTACTGTTTTATACCAGAATAGCACATTACATAGTTTTTTGAGGAATTTTTAACTTATATTTTTTGCTTTCCTACATACAATTTTTTCTTATATGCAAATTTATCGAAGCGGGTGTTATCGATGACTCTAGCGCCAAATACGACGCTATTTAACGGGACTTTTTTGTGCATGCTGTACATTTTCGCATAGAGATTCGTGTAAAAAGAATTTTGCGTGTAATTTTTTGGGAATAAAATTTGTTAGTTTTATTTTGATTTGCATTTATATAAAATATTCATCAGTGAGTCTCAATTATTATTATAATTAAGACTTAAAACTTATTGCGAATGATTTAATCATTTTCTATATTCTAATTAATCTTCATTACAGCAAAAAGTTTGTTTTATAAGTAAAATCCTGCAACATTAACGTTGTATGCTTTTTATAAAAAAAAACACTTAAGAGTATTTAGAGCTCCTTTGAGACCCTGTCCATAATACATCGCGTGATGCAAATGCTTATTTTTAAACACTTTTAAGTTAAAAATATGCATACAGCTTTAGTGAAGAGTTAATTCAGGCATTAAAATGAAAACCTAGAGAATTTGAAAAAACTAAACAAACATTTAAAATTGCAGCAATATTACTTAAAATGATTTATTTAAAATGATTGTACGGATGTGAATATAAGTTATTATTAATGTATATCTATATAAACGGAAAGGAACGGTCTGCATATATAGATCGTATATATATTTTCCGCCTTGATCCTGGTTGACTTCAATTTAAATTCCTCTATCCATCAGCCCTCAATCCATTTTCACTCTTAGATACTCCTCTTCCCTTGCATACAACCTATATCTATTCACATTTTAACCCATGTATTCGCCTGATCTGCTTGTGTCCGGAAAGAACATTTTAAATAACTGCGACAAAGAACAATTTTGTTTATTTTGTTTTGTATTTGTTTTTTTTTTTTGTTTTGTATTTGTTTTATTTTTGTTTTGTATTTATTTTTTTTTGTATTTATAATTTTTAATTTTGTATTTACATATTTTGTTTTTGTATTATTTTTTTTTGTTGTAATTATTTTTTGTGTATTTATTTTCTTTT
>NC_051848.1:21253902-21265569 GCF_002237135.1 Teleopsis dalmanni
CCCTTCTTCCGTGGGGACATCGCACGGACCTTGAGTTTTATATCGTTAGTCAAACTGGAGGCAATAATGTTGTTTCCTTGCCTTATCACTTTCTTTTCTTTATCTTCTTTACTACATAACATGTCATGCCATTTAGCAAAAATAATAAATGCTATAAGATATTTGAAGTCGTTCTTAAATTTTTAGAGTTTTTGTCAAAGTGAACAGTCTCGAGGTTCGCACCAATAATTTGCCTTAGTCTACCAACACAATAGATTTTGTTTAAATTATTTCAAATAAAGCATGTATATCTTATTGAAGCACACCCATACACAGACGAAAAGAACCTCTTTGGTGATGAGTGAACGGAGAAACACCTATTAACACCTTCTATTATTCATTCTTATTTATTTATTATTTATTTATTCTTATTCACTCACTAAATGATTTTGTATGAAGGGGTATGTGAGGCAATATTTACGAAGCAGATGCATAGTTTTTGTTTTTGTATATTTTTTGTAAAGTATATGATTGGCTTTGTGTGCGTTTAATGCATTATTTTTTCCAAATTTGATTTTTAACGAAATTTTGTACTGACCTCATACAAAACTATGACTTTTGGGTATTATGAGAAGAGTAAGCACTGGTTGTAGCGCAACCATAGTTGTAGTTAGTGTAAGTGATATTGATATGTTTGGTAGTGTAGACAGTATTATGCCCTATAGTGGCAATGATATGACATATATTAATAAATACCATCTTGTTTAATAATTGATTACATTTTATATTTAAATATATATAATTATATACATGTTAAAGTTCTAATAATTATTAATTAATTTAATCATATAAAATTGATGACAAACTTTTATAAATAACTAAACATTTTACAACGCAATTTAAAAATGAATTATTTAGTGTATTTTTTAACTATATATATTTTATAACACTCGCAACGGCTATAAATAATAAACAAATTGCTCTGTCGTCTGACTAAAATTTTCCATTTTCTTTCAAAAATGATTCACAATGTATCAGTTTTAAGGTTTGGCACCATTATAATGCTTATTCGGTAAGCTGCTTCAGGAAAGTGATTAGATCACTTCTGACGTATGGCTGCGAACTACTATCCCAGGAATGGAGAGCACTGAGAAAGATTTTGATTTTAAAATTTTAATGTACTCATGTTCTGAACACTCAAAAGTATAATTGCAAAAACAACTAATATAGAACCACTGGGTAACATCAGTGTTAGTGTCGCAAAATCATTCTAGTCGCAAAACTAGAATGGTTCCAACTTATAACTATGTATATTGGATTTGAATTATGAATTCCGAATATACGTAATTTATACGACGGGAATTCACTGGAATTAACATACTTAATTTTGTTTGTATTTTAATATTTATTCATGAAATTTTATTAAAAATTAATTTTAAAACGAAAAAGACTTTTTGCAGTGCCAAATTATTTTTATTGTTTTATAGATAAATTTAGGTAAAAACGTTGGTAAAAAATATATAGTGGACGCCAGATACATTCCTGCCAGATACATTCATACCAGAAACATTCATCCCAGATCCATTCATGCCAGACACATTCATTCCAGATACATTCCTGCCAGATACATTCAAGCCAGATCCATTCATGCCAGATACATTCATGCCACATATATTCATTCCAGATACATTCATGCCAGATATATTCATGCCAGATACATTCATGCCAGATCCATTCATGCTAGACACATTCCTGCCAGATACATTCTTGCCAGATACATTCATGCCAGATCATCGTTCATTTTATATCGACCTTAAAAGACATAAAAATCAGAAATGTATTTGTTGTAAGCAAGATACTATAGATTTTGAAATTGATTTAGTTGCATTAAATACGATATAATAATATTTTATTAATTACGTAGAACTAGTTCGATAATAATTGAATATATATAATACATACTAATATCGTCGCTTCGGACGACGAGGTGTGTTCAAATCATCTGCAGCTTTCTTCTTCTCAGCGATAACCCGGGCTAACGCAGAAGTAGTAGTGATTTTGCAATTCTTATAGAAAATATTATCCAGACGAGAATGGCTGTAAGAGCCGAATTGTCTAGAAACAGTACACGTCACTCTCCTGCGTTTGGTCCGGGTATTAATTTGCTGCCGACTGCCAGATGAAGTGCCTTGGTTCCTTTCATTGTCTGCTGGCATCTTTCTTGCGTTTTCGTTTAAGGCAGAACTTGGAAGTTTTTGATTGCGCTTGACTGTGCCTTGATTCTTTTCGTCAGCCAAAATCGCATACTCGTCGGTTTTCTTTTTTAAGTTTTTGTATTTCTCAGCATCCATTAAACCATTCGTGCTTAGTGTACGTATCTGGCGTCCACCAATGGATAATAAAAAGTTTGTTATTCTACCATTCATTTTTATATACGGAAAATTTAGATAAATTAAAATCAAAATTTTTGAAAATTTTTTATAAGTAAATTTTGAAACCAACTGCAGTCAATTTTGAAAAATATGTATTTCGGTTTTAAAAAAATTGTAAGTAATATTTTTGAAACTATGCACGCCTACTTATGTACAATGTAGTATGTTTATAATGATGCAACATAGCACAGTAGATTAAAAACTCAAAACAAAAAAATTTAGTGTGCCAATGATCTATTTGCAGTTAATTTAGTATTTGTATAAAAGCAGTCCTCTAAGCATTTTATATTTTATCAAAAACTTTAAGACACTTACCAATATCTTAACTTATGTGTGGTATTTAGAAACACTATTGGTTATACCGTCAATATTACAGTGAACAATCATTTCATGTTATCACTTAATATCAACTTTTCTTCATTATGAGCAGTAGTTACTTTCATAAAACTGTCATGTTAGTGCTTGTAGCCTGCACTGTAACGCTTCCATAATGCACTCACCTCCGTATGTGCTGCCTAAGAATTTGAATGTTTAAAATCAATAATTAATAAAATTAATAAAAATTAATATTTACAAAAAATGATTATTATTTTGGAGTAAAAAATGGATATATGATTAGTATATATAATTGAATTAAAATGAAATTTTATTTAATTATTTATTTTTAGGTTTAATTGTTTTAATACAATACGAGGATAATACCAGGAGCAAGCACTATAAGAATACTAAGAAACAACATAATCAACGTAAAACAACGAAGAAATATTTATTAATAGTTATTAATATTAAATTATTATAAGTATAATAATAATAACAAATATACCTATTTGTGAATTTTTATTTAATGTTAATAATTAGAATACCCATTTGATGTTTATGTCAATAAAATACCGCCCATCTATATATAGTGTGTTTTCCTATTGTCATACAATTCTTCCGTTGATTAAAAACTAGTTTCAATGCCTTTTTTCCATCGTTTTGATAAAACGGAGTATTTGCTTATCTGAATCTATTTAGCATATAAGAGTTTCACTACTACGACTGTGATTTTTCTAATAATAAGAATTCTAGTTTATTTTCTGCTGAATTGACAGGATAACTTAGTTTTTATAAAAGTAAAGTTTCATTGAACAAAATATTGGGTTTAATAAACGGTCTCAATCCGTTTAAAGAAAAAAGATCTTTTATTATTATTCTTCTGATAATTTGCAAGATACTTATTAAAATTGACCATTTCAGTTGTGTCTAACAAAAAATGTGGAGAGGCTTTGATAATAAGATCTATTCAGAATAAATCTGAAGAATTGAAAAAAGTTTTTACTATTCTAATAATTATTATAATGTTATTGTATTTATTATAACTATGGACTAATTTTTGGCAATAATAATTGTAATTATTATTAAATTACTATCAATAAAACACATATTAACTTGAACAACACAATTTAGTTTATTTTTTAACAACTGGGTTTCAGCAATTTTATTACCTTTTCATTTTCAAAGTGTTTGGAATATGAAAAATGATTTTCGACCAAAAAGGGTCGTCAACAAAACAGAGGGTACTGTTTTTTGGATTGGCGATAAGGCAGTTAAGGCACTAAGCTCTGTAAGTCACTATAGGAAGTCTGATCGCTAAAGATAATTATATATCAAAAGATTGTCACATATGTATATATTAATTTAAATAAAAGAGGCTACTGCTACATGTAAACATTTAATAACTATTCATTTGAGGTAAAATAATATAATTTTGGTAAATTTGATATTTAGTATTGAAAGTGCTACTTAAGCACAATTATGCTATAATTCAAAACTAATTTTTAGATTATATGAATGTATATAAATAGTTAAATTAACATAAAATAAAGTGATTACACATATTCATATTACAATTGTTAGAGTTGTACAAGTTCTAAAAGCCTTGCCATACTAACCCCAATAGTTCATTTTTCAACCATTTTATTCATTTTAAAAAATTATTGGAAGTATGGTATATGTTAAATAGTTTATTAGTACGTATTTTCTTATTAAGAAAATGTTTGAGTTTTGGAAGAAACACGGATGATCATATAAGGGTAACTTTCAACAGTCATCTGGTAAGAGAAGACAATTCTGCAGAATTGTCTTTTCTTTCAAGAGAAAATCTGATGCAAGTGACTTATTGCTAAATTGTTTCATAAATTGTTAATAAAAATTTAAATTCTATATATGAGTATAAAGTTAAGGAATTCGTGCGGAACCCGAACAAAATATATAGAATATACACAACAGCATAGTGTAGACTATGCTATAATTGGACATGTATTTAAAAACCAGTAACAAATAAAACAAAAATGAAGTACAAAAATTTTCAGTTCGAGAAGTCAGTATTTTAACCGAATGAGAAGTCAATAGGCATTACTGGAAGTACATTATCTCAGTACGCAAAGGCCTTCGAGATCTGTTCACTTTCGTTATTATAATCATAAACGCTGTTCGAATTATTATTAAGTCAAAATGGATATAGATAATAAGTCTCATATTATTAATAGATATAGATAATAAGTCTCATATTATTAAGTGATTCTTTCATTTCTCTCATTATTTCCAATAACATTAATTAAAATTATTAGATGCTAAGACTTGGAACTTCTAGGAAATCGAGAAAAAACCGTTATATTGCATAAATAGATTAAATAGATGTGTAGTTTAGTATAATTGATAGTAAAGATAGTTCTGTGAGACTATTGGCTATATGGTTAATATTAAAAATATTTTTAATATAAACGAAAAACAAAAGATTATGCAAAAATGGATTTTGCACAATAATTATTAATATCTCTGTATAAATTATTTGAATGAAAATATTTATATATATTTTTTTACAGAAACATACAATGCGGGTGTACATTGTAGCGTGTAGTACGTCACAGCCGGTAATGAGAGCGTCAATGCGTTGTCGGAAGGAAGTGGTACAAATCTGGAATTAATTTTATGCGAACACATCTTGTCAATAGTGGTAACCACTGTTGTACAATATAGATGCAGTCACATAAATATAAATAAAAAATACTTTGAAAAAAAATTTATTCATTCACTTTTTTTTAAGTAATTGGTTTAATCGACTAGTCATTGTAAGCTAATACACTTTACATTAAACGTATTACTTAAATTAAAACGATTTTATTGTATATCAAGTCTATATGACTATGTCAAAAACCATTAATCAAATATAAAGTTGTTACAAGATATTAGCCTATTTTAGATCGAGTTCTTCTATATTTGTTTCCCGTGACTAGATAAACTACAAGTATTAATTCATTTTAAGACAATCCTGCATTTAACAATGTATCTTCCAATAGGTGATTAGAAAACTTTCTGGAACGAATATACTTTACCGACTATTAAAAAATTCGAACTTAATATAATACTCACAAACCCATGAACTCTATATTTGACACTACATCCATTATTGAACTATGTTATCTTTAACATCACTATTATTTAGTCTTAAAGTAACGCTATCGTATCAATTAAAATATATTTGATAAATATATTAATTCATTCATAATATTCATTCTGCTGAATCAGGCCTCCTAGAAAGAAAAGAGCTGTGTCCAACTACACATCTCTTATACAAATTATGAATAATTATATCAATTATGCCACAAGTAAACTGCAAATTTTTATTAATAAGGATATGAACTAGTGATGTTCGTATTCGGTTTTATGAAGTATCTCACACACATCCCACAAACAAAAATTCTATCATTCCCTTTAACTTTTGCTCGCGAATAATAATCGCAAATCCGGATATTCGAAGACTCTGGATTTACAAAAATCCGATTCTATTTTCAACTCCGGAGACTTCTATCCGGTTAATCGGATAACTTCGGTTTTTAAAATATCCAAGTAATATGTTATGAATAACACTAGTATGAACTAATTCAATACATGAGGAATAGTAGTCAATGCCAACAAAACTATAAAAGTTATCCAAATGACAGTACATAATCTATTGTGTAGAAGCTAAATAATAACTAAATAATAAATAATAGTCACAATAATCTGACTAGATTACTTATTTCGATGCGCTTTAATGCAAGTAATTGAGAGTTAAAGAAAAAAACATAATATAATACAAAAATAAACAATAGGTGTGTTTTTGTCGTGCTGTAATGAGGCAAAAAACAATAAGCCTATTGTTAAAGTCTCTTGCTGGCATATTGGCATCACTATTGCAATTTGTAAGATAGGACGTTTCCAGAGTTAGCAAGTCTTACGTATATGCAAAAAATTGAAAGCAAACTAAATTTTGTATAAATTTAAAAATTAATTAAAAAATTAAAAATTATTAATTTTGTTTGAACATTTGTTAAAATTTCCAATTAAGATTCTAATCTTAAAATCGTTGTAATAATACTCTTTTCTGCAGTGTCTTCAATTATAAAACACTTCATAACTATTGTGTTAGAGCAAGAGAGTAGTGTTGTTTTTTTGTATACAAATTAGAGACTTTAGCAAGAGACTTATTGTACTTCGGAGCGACCACATATGCCTAATATAATTAATATCTAATATAACACAAACTTATTTAAAAACTTTATGGAATGCCTCAAAAAATGTAGAGTGTCGATATAGTAAGGGATATAAAAGTAATACTAAACCATAAGCGAAAACGGCAAATTCAGCAACATTTTTTATATAAAATTTGTTTTTTTTTTTCATTTTATTTTTGAGTACCTCAAAATAACACTTGCAACACCGTTTTTGTTGAACTTTAACTACAATTAATTAACAAAAATAACAAAAGTATATACAAGCATAAACATATGTGGAAATGAATATATATATATATATACAAGTGCATGTATGCGCACAAATGTATCTGAAGGACCTGTGTTTGCGATTTCAATACCAGCGTTGCAATTTAGTGCAGCGAAAATTGCTGCCATACAAGAAGCCACAAAAGGCCTTGGTCTTATGCCATTACAAAAGCGAAAAAAATGTTCATTTTGTTGTGTTTTTAGTGTTGTTTATTTTAAATGTTGCTATTTGTAAGGTATAACGTATCATAAAAACTGCACTCAAACTGTATAAAAATATATGAAATGAAAACCATACACAGAATGCAGTGTAAACATTTTTAAATCATATGCAACACTTGCTCGGCGCGGTGTTAAAAGGTGTAAAAAATTAATAAGCGGAAATCTTTACAGTTTATGCATTTCAACTGCAAATTCTTTGCACTCGCTATATTTTTTCATATAAAAATACAAAAAAATATACAAAGAAATAAATAAAAAAATAATAAAAGTAAAATGAATTAAAACTGTACTCAAAAAACACCAAACACAATAAAGTCGCTTAATAATTAAGTCAAAAGTGAACTCTGTTCTGAGCGAACACTTTGTGCACTGAAGTGGATGCCATGGAGCTTTAATTGAACTGCGGTAAATCCATACCAAATTCATCACATGGTAATTGTTAAACTCTTCGCACAGTGCAAGATATTTTTTAAAAAGGAATTTTTTTTAAAAAGGAAAATATTGGGAATTAATAAATAGTCAATTAAATTTACGGATTTGGTGAAAAAGAAGTAAAGAATATTTATAAATTTATTTTACCAACCGTGCTGATCTCTTGAATGCGTGGTCAGTAGCATTTAATTATCAGAGCATAAAAATAATCGAAATCGATACAACGTGACCAATGGAATTAACTTTACAGTACATTCACGGTGCTAGAATATGAAGTCATTTATGGAATTAATGAACTTATGGTTGTTTATCAAAATAGGTAGATGTCTTTAAAGAAAACAGTCTAATATGGCATTTATGTTGGCCTCAAATGACTCATTTTGGTCAAAAATGAAAAATGAGAAGCAAATGACTAATTTTTGCATACAAAATCTCAAGCGAAAATGAGAGCCTATGGATCTCATTCTGTTTAAATGAGTTTCAACGGGGTTAGAATGAATTCCACTGGATCTCATTCTGTTTAAATAGGTTCCAAAAGGGTCGGAATGAGTTCCAAATATGTTCCAAATGCAAATGAATACATTGAACAAACCCTAAATAAAAGCTTTTCATGGCATTTTGACAGTTTAAGAAAGCAGTTTTTGACATATTTACAAAAAAAGGTAAACAAATGTTTGTTGGTTGCATTTCCTTGAAAACGATGCACCTCTTTTTGGGATTTCTACTTTCGTTCATTTTCGGATTCGGTTTCGTTCATTATTCACACTAATGAGGACAACTTACCATACAAAGTGCTTTCGTATAAATGAGCTTATACAAGGCGAAAAATGTAATAAAACTCTTAAAATATATATCTGTCATATGTTTTATATGTAAAATACCAACAAACAACAGGTGAGCTGTAAACAGATTTTTCTGTGAACAGAAAATAAGGGAAATGTAGATTATATACTTAAAAATATTGCTGACCATAAGTTAAACAAAAGAAATATTTTCTAGCATAAAAACTTTTCCCTTTAGGGATGAAGATGACTTAAAGCGGTACATTAGATAGTGATGTGCTTTAAAAATTAAACATTTAGTGGTCTTTGTGGACAGTAGCATACTTATCGCATATATAATAAAATCGGTTATCGGTTGACCTGATTTCACCTTTGATTACATTCGTAAAGGAAGTGATAACTAAGCACGAAAATAATCTGCATCATTAGTGTTGAAATTTGTTATTCTTTAAGTATGACCATGATGTATTGTTTACAATAAACACGTATTCTTTTAGAGCAATTAAAAGATTCAAACAATGTGCACACATTTAATCAACCTTCAATCTTGGTTAAGTTATAAAGCCACTTTGGGAGACAATATAAATGCATTCTATGGGACATTAGCTTTGACAAAAGTAAATCTTTAATAAAAATGTCAATGAATTGGTTAATGTAAAATATTTTTTGAAACAAAACAAAAGCATTTGCATTATTTGTGTTGTGAAGGCAATGTTTCTATTGAAATGATTGGGTGTTGCCAAAGGAATTTTTCGAACAAAACCAAGGAAGCTGCAACCTTAACCCAAATAGCCTACAAACGGCAAAACAACAGAACTTTAAGTAATATTCCAAAGTAAATCAATCTAAGGGATATATTCGTTTTAAATAAAATCTTTAAAATAAAACGGTAACAATAACTCACTCTATTCACTCTATTCATTTAATTCACTCAGTTGTTAGATTGAATTACTTGACGAAATAATAAATTAGAATTTATGGTGAAATTAAGAATGCCACTTACCCAATAAATACTGAGGTTTCCCTCATTAATTGACATCATAGTGCGGAAAACAGTTTTCTATCAGTAATACTGTTGAGAAATCAAATTTTTTAATTGGTTTATTAAATGCATAATTTTTGCCAGACAGATCAAAACTTGGTTTAATATTATTATTCCATCTTGATGATTAATGAGTCTGACTAATGAATTTTTTTTTAAATTTTACTGACACTTAAGATGAGCGAAGCTCTTAAAATTATTTAATGCAAAACAAGAAAATATTTAAATGTTTACACTTAGATTAAAAATATATAAAGAACTGTGAATGGAGCTCTTCAAAGAAACAAAAACATCTAGTTTTATAAAACAATCATATAAAGTTAATGTATTGTGTATTATGGCAGACCTGATTAAATCAAAATTGTTTTATTACGGATCAGTATTTTCTCTTACTTTTTTAGAGTCTGCATTTCTTGATTTCTTATTTCCTATTTTGAGTTTTCAATTTACTATACGATGTAAAGTATATTTATATAAATAAACTCTATTGTATATAAGTAGGCGTGCATATTTTTAAAAATTTTAAATATTTAACTTTTTACAAGTTTTAACTACAGTCGATTTAAAAATTTATAAAGAAAATTCTTCGTATATATTTTTGGTTTTAATGGTTTCAAAATTTTGCAAATAAAATGTCTGGAAAACTTTTAATAAATTTTCTTAGAACCTTAGGAAGCCCAGCAGTGCAGGTACGTTCCATGTTCTCTGACGGACTAATGGACGCCAACGCCTACAAGAGGGTTCTTATCAATAAGAAACCAATCGAACCCACGCCCACGGTTTCGGTCCACGGAAGCAAAAGCTGTTCACAAAAGTTCAGCAAATCGAAAGAAAATTTTTCTAGTAAAACTGGTACAGGAAATTCATCAAATGGTAGCGAATTTAAAAATATCGATGAACGAATGAACTTTGTGCAAGATGCATATAAAAATTCTGAGAAAAAGTTGATTGGCTTACGACCAGGTCCTTATACCCATGCGAGACGCAAACAGTTAGACGTTGAAGAAAACTTCAAAACATACGAGCATTATCCACGTCTTGATAATGTTTTCTATAAGAAAGATTCACCGAGTTCTAAATCAGCTGTTGCGCAAATACTTGCAGAAAGGAAGAAAGCTACACACTCTTCCGATTCGAAGAAAAGCTTCATAACTCAACCAAAACGTCGTTATTAGTATGTATGCTTATTCGTAATTGTTATTGAACTAGTTTTATAAAATTATTAAAATATTATAAATTCCTACTTAATAAGAAAGATAAAGTTAAATGATTATATTATAATATTTCGATTAATTCGATAATATTTTCTAATGCATGTTTATTTAATTTTATATTGATGACATTGAGTTATATTATCTTGCTTTAGAAATTATATTGTTGATTTTTTATTTTTCAAGGTCCGTCAGACGTATGATAACCAACCTACATATGCTGGAGACCAATTCACAACTGCTTTATGAACCAGACATTTTTGTTTTTTTTTGGTAAATATAACAGAAACAATAAAATATTTTGGCACTACAGAAAAGTCTTTTATTTTAAAATTTAATTGTTTAGATTACAATTAGAAATAAATAAATATTATTAAATGAATATTCTTCAATAAATGATGGAAAACAATAAAATGAACTAGCTTTGCATATGTCATTGAACTATTTTATTTAAAATGATTATGGTTTATTTCAAACTTATAGTAAGATACCATGGTAGTGTAGTACTAGTCTTCCATCGCTCGTTAATGGATCAAAACTAACTCTTTTTATAAAAATTGGGCTTTTTACACATATATTACCGAAAAGAAGATCGGTTGTCTCAATCTCAAGAGTTTCGACTAATTTCAAACTAGTGTGTGCGGACTAGTTGGTGGACATTGTGTTATTTAACAGTGGTTAAAGGACCGCTGTTTGGTCTACTAGTACTAGTTTAAGGCTAGTCGATATTTATACATACCGAGATGGAATATTAAGACTTTT
>NC_051848.1:21265669-21292348 GCF_002237135.1 Teleopsis dalmanni
TGTATTTATTTTGTTTTGTATTTACTTTTGTTTGTTTGTTTTTTTCGTTTTATTTCTTAAAAGTTTTTTTTTTTAATTTTTATTTATTGTTTTTTGTATTTAATTTTTGTTTTTGATAGTGATCTATCTTAATCTTTAATTAAAATTTTAGTTAAAATGTTAAGTTATTTTTATTGAAGTTTGCATTTAATTATTTAATTATTATTTTTTATATTTAAAAAATTATTAATGAATTTACTTTTTTGTAGGCTACACAGCGTTGTACTACTTTTAGAGTCGGCGCTATTTGGTTTGTTCGTTCTAGCAATTATGGTTGATCAAATGCATGCCATATTATATGACGAAACTGCGGTTGAGGCAGTACAACAAAAAGGACCATATCGTTCTAATCGACGTAAATTTCTTCTGCTGGCGGATGTTTTCGGTCGAGGTCATCCGATATGTTGGCTGCTACCATGTACCAGTTTCAATACATCAGCACGTTATCACGACACGCCACTGCTTAGTTACGATGTTTAAGCCGATCGAGTGTATAAACCAAGTCAGGTGACTCTTTAAATATGTATATATATATCAATATATGTATATATATATCTATACATATGTATTAAAATAATTAACAAATTACAAGTATAAGTACAGTATCAGGTCTATGTGGTATTTTAGTTAAAATTTTTCAATTAATATATTTGTTACATTTTTATTGTTTGTTACAAGGCGGTAACATCTGAATGGTG
Source organism: Teleopsis dalmanni (assembly GCF_002237135.1). Taxonomy (NCBI): domain Eukaryota; kingdom Metazoa; phylum Arthropoda; class Insecta; order Diptera; family Diopsidae; genus Teleopsis; species Teleopsis dalmanni. Next base: position 21,266,407 of record NC_051848.1, read on the forward strand.
CATAGCTAAACTTTGAACTATCGTTTTATATATTGCAAATGATTTTATACATTTGAATTTAAGTCGCTCGCAAATTCTCATTAGATATTAAGTAAACTGTTGAGCATAAAAGCTTTGTTTTTGAATTACTCTATCAAGTGAAAACCTTACAGACTGCTTAATTTAATTTAAAATATATTTCTGATTATACGTGAACAATTAAAGCTTATATGCTTCAACTTTCCTTAAAAGCTGTCACATAATCTGTTTGTGTGAGAGATACATTTTGCATTTAAATTGTAAGCAATTATAATTTTAAGGTATGTAAACTAAATCAAAAGCATATATAATATCAACAAATGAGATCTTTATTTGAATAATACGAACAATTACATTAGCCTTAGCCTTCGAGTATTATTTCATAAATAAAGATTGTGCTTTATTATATATGTATATAATTAATATTAGCACTTGAAGAGATTGCTGCAATTTCAAAGTGATGCTTCGGATCTTTTTTGTCATCTCTTATTTCAATTATTGAATTTAGTTCAATACTTAGAGAAATGAGAATAAAATATTAACAATTGATTTTAATTTTGTTAGAACTGATAAATGTCTTTAGACATAGTTCATTTTTTTAAAATAAGATTAAAAGTGTTCCAAAGCTCTTAAACGATAAAAGGTTATTATTAGTATTAATCATTATTTTTTTAATGTCTCATGATATCCTTAACATTATATTATTTTAAACTTAAACTTCTGCATGTTTTTTTAAATTTCTTTATCATATATACAATAACTACTTCGGTTTTTTTTTATAATGTTGTGATATATCTAATGTTTTAATCAATCGTAGTTTTGTTTGTTGTTGTTGTAATTCCTATTGAATAGATCGAGTGGCACTTGGTGTCATCTAATAAGGCAAGTGGTTCCAAGTGATTCCGGACGTCTCTCTGTTTTGTGATATGTTAAAAATGTACAAAAAAAGTTTAGTTTTGGCTCAAAGAATTTCCGGTTATTTCTATTGTGTTCTTAGTTTTGTGAGGCATTCGTTTGTTTCTCTGTTAATCGTCCATTTTCATGATGTTTTCTGACGCCGCTGACTTCGACCAGAAATCATGTGGCTTGTATTACCATTAATTTCGATGTATAAAAAAATTTTATTTCAATAGATTTACGAATTATATACATTAATTCAATTTGAAATTATATATTTAATTTATTAAGCTGTCCACGAAAAAATTATAGTTTTAAAATTAATTTTAAGGTTTATTGCAGTGTACGCTCAGGCTAACGATTAAAATTGTATTTTATATACCTTTAAAAAATCTGATTTATTTATATTAGGAAAAGATAGAAAAGAAGGGAAGAAATTTAGTGATACGCTGACAAATGAGGAAGAATAAAATATGGTTTTGATTTATCAATGATTATAAGAATGGTCAGATAGAATGGTTAGGTAGAATCGTTAAATAAGAATAGTTAGATAGAACTAAAGTTTATAATTGATGACATTTTGAAAGTGTTCATTTGAGACACTTATGGATCGTTTTCTTTTCGAGTTTTAAATTTAGTGCTTGTAAAGCATAGAGGGTCTTGTACACCTATTAGTTGAAATGCTGGAAAGCATTGGCGGATTCAATGACGGCATCCGTGCAAGATTTCATTTTCATGTATGAGAGGTTTGTCCTCATTAACTGATCTTTATAGTCTATAGGTCTTTATTGATGTATATATACTTAATATTCATTGCGAGCATTTGTAAAAAATAAATTGGCAACCTTGACTGGTATGATTGTGCTCGTAACGAGTTACGTTTTCCAACCGTGTGACAGAACCGTATTTGACTGAAGCATAAGAAATTTTGATTCTCATTTGAACGTGCAATCAAACCTTTCTGAAATTCGTGAACGCACATCTAGCTCTACGAAATCGATTGTAATCTTCATAAATGTCGTCTATATCTGTGGTAACTATTCTTTCAAGATATAAAAATTGATATATTTTTAATCAAGCTGCATTTTATTGACTTGATTTAATGCTATACTGGTCTTCGTTAAATAAGAATAAATAAAAATATTTTTTTTCTTATGAAAGCTGACGTTTCGTTGACTATTTTCCAACTTTCCCAGGGTTTTAGAGTTATATTTATTCTAATTGTAAATAACAATGAAAATTTCTATACAACTGCAATTGATCATAAAACACAAAATTTAATAATATATTAAATATAAAATTGTGGTTACTAATATAAGATTAGAAAATATTTGCGGTAATTAAAAAAGATACAAATAACAAAAATAAGCTTTAATAAAGGTTATTTATTGTAAGTATTATATTATATTTCCATGGATGAGGTTTTAGCACTGTTGATTTTAACGTCCAGGCTAAAAATTGACATAATAAAAATAACTAAAAGCATCGTAGCAGCAATCTAGAACAGAAAAGTCCCTGGAAGCAGAATAGGACGAGATAATGTTTGAATTTATAACAATTGTTAAACTAATAGAAAGGTTTATAAATGGACTGGTGCAAGAAGAAGAACTGGAGCTAGTAACAGAAAGCTTAGCTTGACAAAAACAAATGAATAGAATTGACAAATATTATAAAATGTTGCGGTTTCAACACAAAGTAAAATCTGATGAGATTTAAAGAAAAAAATGATATTGAATAACGGCATCGTGAAGCTGAAGTAGAATTACTAAAAGAAGTAAAAAGGGTAACTCAGACAAAAAAGTCAATTAAATTAACAGAGCATCAAAAATAGAAAAAATGGATAAAGAATCAGAGAAGAATTCGACAGCAGGTCCTTGGGAGAATAGACGCCTTAGAGCAGATCTTATCGAATCGAGAGCAAGAGTGTCAAAATTAGAACTAGAAATTGATTTTGGCAAATTGAAAAATAAACTCCAAGAAAATGAAATAGCTACACTGAAACAAGAAGTTGATAATTAACATAAAGTTCGTGCCGAACTCGAAGCAATCTATCAGACACAGGCTAAAGACTTGAAACAATAAATAGAATTTTCCGCCAATAAGATAAAGGATACAGAAAGACAGTTACTTCATACATACTACTTCATACTTCATAAATATGCTGACGAAGTTGTTTTACTGTCAAACCGTCACAACAACATATTTTGTTAGAAAACGAGGCCAAGAAGATTGGCTTAGTAATAAACTGCGTAATCAATGATAAGATATTCAAAAATTAGATAGATATTGCAATAGATATCGATATAGATATTGCAGATGTAGCCAAATCTCTGAAGATGGCGGAAAATCAGCAGACGTCGATTGTAGGATACGCAAGGCACACTCCGCGTTCGGCAGACTCAAATCGATCTGGAAGTCTAAAATGCGTGCATTAAATCAAGCTTGTTATACGATACTGAGACCTGGCACGCTTTATGCACTATCATATCTGTATTGCAGCTTATACAATCCCTTATCAATAGAAGCTAAGACATATTTAAAAAATCTGGTGGCAGCGAGAGTACTCCTGATCTGCGCCAGATCCTGGCTCTGTATACAATCTTCCATAAGAAATTGTGTCAACCCACGCATGACCTCTCGGCCATGTATAAATAACCATGGGGATAGTTATAAGCGACTATACTACTATCGAACATCGATAGCGACTAGGAGTATGAACCCTGTTGAAATGAATACAGAATACAGAAAAAAACGAATTTCAGAGCACAGAAGTGGAAATGCAGAAAACACAAGTGCCACCGAAACGACAGATATACCTAATTCACCGAGAAACGAGTATATTCAGAAAATAAGGAGTGATAAAATGGTGTCAGTAGAAAAATGCAATGCCGTACTAAACAAGATGCACTGCGCCATAATGTAGCCATAATGTAGGTGTCTCCATGGACATTAAAGAGGGCGTTGTAGAGCTGCAAGTACATTCGGATGTTATGGCCTATTACCTCCGAATTTGGATTTGGGTAAAGGAAGAGAGAGCACGCAGTAGTGTACGCGAGGCCAGATTGCTAACAAAAAACATTATAGCAGATACACTAACCGTGCAGCGACAAAAGCGTGCAGTGACAAGCCCAACGGCGCAAATACCAGAGAAGAAGTTGAAAACAAAAGAATCTACAGCTCCCACAAAAGGCATCAAAGAGAAAAATAAGGAAAAATGGGTAAAGGTAACAGGCAAAAAACGAAGCATCCCCGAAGAAAGCGGTAAAACGAAAAGAGAAGCCTAGAATCCGTGAGAAACCGGAAACTGTCCTCATCAAACCAAATGAAGCACACACATACGCGGACATCCTTAAGGATCTTCGAACAAAGATGAAGTCAGATACTGAAGAAGTGGTAATCCAGTCCATACGCTAAAATAGGAGCGGGGCCGTACTTTTAGAACTAGTAAAAGGCGGCAGAAAAAAACGACTTTTGCGCCACTAAAATTAAACCCCGTGCAATACCCTCTACGGGATAGAGGTTAGAATATTCCCGCGGTAAGGTATGCTTGTCGTAAGAAACGACTATAATCCAGCCAGGCGTCGAAGGGTGTGGCTTAAAAGGTCAGAAAATCTCTGAAAAGCTCTAGAGCTGAGCCAATGAGTATTTAATACATAGAGTGTGCATTAGGAGCAAATTCGCTGATCACTCAAATATTCACACAAATTCTCACAGCGGTATTAGTGAGGAAATATGAAGCAAAGAGAATATAATCGCACGGTATTGATTTTATTTTTGAATAACTCCTAATAAAAATAAGCAAGAACTTTTTGTTCTTGCATATTGGGGGAAAAATTAATTAATTTTTTATTTATTAATTTGTTATTTAATACTATTAATTAGAGGGTTTTCTATTATTTTAATCAAAAGTATTTATTATCTATATTATTAAATTTAGAATTTTTTTTTTAATAATTTATTTTTTTATATAATTTTTATAATAAAATTTATTTCTCTAACATTTAGCTTTTATTTAACTTTTAAAATTTGCGAAGGGACATTAGGTATTGCTCTATTAGTTTCAATAATTCATAGTATAATATAAATCATAATATTCAGTCCTTTAAATGTAACTTTTATTTAACTTTTAATTGTTTAACTTTTATTTAACTTTTAAAATTTGCGAAGGGACATTAGGTATTGTTACCATATATTAGTTTCAATAATTCATAATATAATATAAAGCATAATAATATTCAAAACCACAATTACAACATTGGAGACCCCGCGAGTGAACAGTGTTAAGAATGAATAACCAGGCTGAGGAATTTTTTCCAGCAGAGGGTGAAAGCTGCTCACCCAAAGAGGTATATCGAGTGTCGATAAAGCCGTTAACTATCTCTCCAGAACAACCGGACCTTTTTTTTTACAAATGGAGACGCAATTTAGAAACGCCGGCATAGTAAGGGACGGAACAAAATTTGACTACGTGGTGGCAGGGCTAGAACCAAAGTACTTGGGGTGCATAGCTGATATAATTCGAGACCCACCTGCAACATTAAAGTATGAAACAATAAAAAGCGGCAAATGAATGAATTCACTGAATCCGAACATAAAAGGCAGCGCAAATTAATAACAGAGTTGGAGCTGGGCGATATGAAGTCAACGCAACTGTTAAAAAAGATGAAAGAAATGACCGGCAACTCAATGGGAGATGACGTAATAAAACCGTTACAGCTGCAGAGATTGTCTACGGCAGTTAGATCGATAGTAGCAACGGTAGAATGTGATTCAGCACAGTGGACCAAAGTCACGGATAAAATAGTCGAGGTTCAAGATACAGGAACGGTCTATGTAGTACAACATAGCCCTGTTACATAAAATAAAATAGTACGGAAAATCACAAGGAATTTGCAGACCAAGTGAGAGCAACTGGGCAAGCCCATTACGTTTAGCAGCGAAAAAAGATGGTAAATGGCAACCGTGTGGAGACTACAGTAAACTCAATTCCATAACACTGCCAGATCGATACCTAATTCCCCACCTATACGACTTCACCCGCTTATTACACAACGAAAAACTTTTTCAATTAGCGACCTAGAAAAAGCGTACAACCAAATTCCAATCGCCGAAGAAGATAGGCCTAAGACAGCAATAATAACTCCATTCGATTTATATAAATTTGATGTAATGACTTTTGGTCTATGCAATGCCGCACAAACGTTTCAAAGACTTATGAATGATGTGTTAAAAAACCTAGATTATGTAGCAACATTTGCGTGGCATCAGCTGATGAGTAAGAGGATGAGAGACCCTTAAGAGAGGTGTTCAAGCGATTACGCGACCATAACCTTAAAACCAATTTGGGTAAATGTACATTCTATACGAAAGAGGTTACCTTCCTGGGGCACATAGTTAACAAAGACGGAATTAGTTCTAATGCCGAGAAAGTTGAAGCAATGAAAAATTGTAAAAAACCAACAGAAGCTTGTGAATTAAGAAGATTTATCGCTTTATTAAACTTTTACAGGCGTTTTCTTCCGCATGCTGCAAAGAATCAGGTTGTCCTGCACGCGTTAATAAAGGGTAATAAGAGGAACGACAATTACAGGGGTTTAAAGCACAAAATCAACGCTTTGAGCACGTAAACATTGATATCGTGGGACCACGAAGACAAACAAGTGGCGCAAACGGAGTTTGTAAAGGTAATAAAAGCAACGATGAGGGAGCTGAAACCGTTACAAACCTCGCGTCATATTGCGGAGAAACCGTTTGTGCATAAGGAAAAGCAGTTCACACATATTCCTACGTAACGATGCTGTACGTCCTCCATTAAAGCAGCCATATGAGGATCCGTATGGAGTGGTAAGTCGTAGCGAAAAAACCTTAAAAATTAGGGTAAAAGGACGAACAGTAAATGTTAGTATGGACCTCATGAAACCCGCACACATGCCAAATGAAACCGGGGAAAATTTGACAAGAGAACGAATGGAAGAACCTAACCGCAGTGACTGTGTTCAACACGCACCGAAGGTGACCCGAGCAGGATGGGATGTACGGTTTCCAACGAAATATTCTGCATGAGTGCCACTGCAACAGAAAGTAGATTTTGCCGTCAGTTGGGCGTCAAAATCTAGAAGGGGTTGTGTGGCGATAACGTAGTACACATTTAAAAAATCAATTTGACAGAAGTTTTTAGTAAACTAAGAAAACAAATTTTAAAATAAAAATATATAATTTTGTATAGTTAGTAATTGAGAAGTAAAAACATCGGAACTTAATTCATTGTTTAATATTAACATAAAGGTGTAATTACAAAAACCACAATTACAACATACTTAAAACATATTACATATTTTAATAATATATTTTAAATAGTTCAAAAGATATTATTTTTTGAATTTTATTAATTTTATTTAATATTCATAGAAATGATCTAATATCTATTTCTTGCTTTTAAAATGTGATATACGAATTAATTAATTAATTTTTACGAATTCATTAATTAATTTTTACGAATTAATTTTGTTGACATTTTGAGTATGTTCACTTATATAAATGGAAAGGAAAAAATTAATATGTTTTAAAATTATAACAATTTATTTATTATTATTTATTAATTTTTATTTATTTATTTATTAAATGGAATTTTTATATTAATTTCTTAGATTTTAACATTTTTTGGTATGAATACTTTTGCTTGATATTTATTTTTTGAAGGTAGATTAATTCCTACCTAAAAGTTTGCAAGCTGGAATTTTATTATTAGGTCTGTTCCACGAGCTACTCGTAGTAAAACATGAGTAAAACAGAAGTAAAATTTACACAAAAATATTTGAAAATTTGCTGGTGAAACGCGCTTGTGTATACACAGTGTTTACTCAAAGTTACTATGAGTAGCTCGTGAAACAGACCTATTATTTTATACTTTATATATTTGCTTTTTTTTAATAGGATTTTTTTCATTTCATTGAAAAATTTAGAAATTTTTATTTTTATATTATGTATTTATATATTATATATTTATATATTTAGTAGAGTTTCTTTAATTGAAGGGATTTTAGTTAGATAAAATTGTTTAAGTAAAGTTGATTTAAAATTATTGATTCTTAATTATTGATACTTCTGCTCACAGAAGTATCTCACATAGGACTTGTTTTAACACGTATTATTCATTTGTTATTGGTTTGCTGTGCATTTCATGCACACAAAGCTAGTCATATATTTTGAGAAAAAAAAAAAGCACAACAACAAAGTCTATTGAAGAAGTGGTCTTCGAAGACATTGTCTTCGAGACGGTCTTTGATACTGCGTAAGCATGTATTTGAATTTTTCATCATATTACGCTATGTTTTATCAGTGAAGTCATGTTATAGTTTTGAAGTAAAATAAATTAACATGACAAATTTATAATTTATAATTTACTTTTAATTTAATAATTTTAATTTTACATATGTTAAAAATTATTATATAAAATAATTAAAAAGAAGAATTTCTTACACCATACGAATTTCTTTCTACTTATTCAAAGAGAAAATTGAAATTTATTTGATATTTAAAGAGAGCGAAAAAATAGAAGAAATAAAAAAAAGGATAAAAAAATTAAATGAGCAGCCGTGCTAAGAGCGCACAACTTTCAATCGAAGACATGCAAGACATGGTCTGCGAGACATGTACGCAAAATGTCTTTGCAGACATATGGCTCATTTGTTCAAAAATTTCTTCGAAGACCGTCATACATTTAGATCTCTCAGTATGTATAAGTTTCATGTATGTATCCATGTCTTGAAGACGTCTTAGATGAAAGGTCGATCCGTTCTTTACCGGATAATGCTTTACTTACCCTGGCATGCAATGACATTTAGTAAGTGTGCGACAATATTTGTCTGGCCAGTCAGTACCGAAAAACTACTTCGTCTTTGGCCCACTTCTTATGCATGAACTAGAAGCTATGTGTGCATTTGCTCTGATATTATAGTTTTTTCTATATGATTACTGACGCCACTTATAAAATATTAGTGATCATACTTGAAATAATAAGTTCGATCAATTTTATGTTTGAACAGACATGTTTACCTCACATACCTCATTGCATTTTTTCGGAATTCATGATTGTTTTAACAGAAGCAAATTAGATGTCTTTATATTCCTATATTTTGGATTGATAGTATATGTAAACATTTTTTTTTAATTCATTTGTAAAAAAGCGTATAAAATATATTCTTTAACTCGTGATGCATCTGATGGAAATAAATATCTATAAAAAATATAGAAGGGTTTTCGAATAACAAAGATTTAATAAAGCTTCTTTGTCCCTATACAAAGTAAGTCTAGCTTAACAGCAACACTAATACTTTATTCAAATATAAAAAATATAGTAAAAGCATATGCTGATTAAGTAAAATCAGAGCTTTGCATAATCGTTATGCCTGTTTGCACTGCCTGTAATAATAGTCATAAACGCCTATTTACATTTTGAGTATTTATGTATTACTTATTTATTCCAAAATTATTCCGAAACTGCTCTGAAATAAAGTAGTTTCGCATTTCTGTGAACAAATTCGGCAATTAAACCAAAAACTGATTGAATTGGTTTGTTAATATCATATATTACATTGTTACGAATTTGTCTTACCATTTGGTTCAGTGTGATATTGGCAATCCTCTCCATTCGCTTTCATTACTTCCGAATTTGCGTCAGAAGTATTCCTTTGATCCAATCATTTAACATAAATTTCAGGTACACTGCACCGTAACAATGTACCTTGTAACTTAGAACATGAAGAAAATTGTGTGACTTCTGTCAATATTCGCACCTTTTCAGAACTATTGCCCATTTGTGTGTTTTGTTGCGCAGCTGCTTTCATGTCTTCAACAACTTAACAGCACAAATTTTCTTTTTGCCAGAAAATTGAAGTGGACTTATTAAAATCCTCAACCTCGTCCATTTTACCTAAACAGCCACTTAGATCTATCGTTCAACTTTTCCACTTGTTGACGTACTTCCGATTTATCTAGCCTCCATTTGTGACATTGCTACTGAGTTCTCTAATATCATTTGTTGAATACCAGCCAATATCGTATTCGTGTTCAGACTAACCATTTTTATCTAATTTATTGACAATCCCACTTCTGACACCAATTGTTACGAATTCGCCTTTTCTAACTCGTTTCCGATTCTCCCGTTCGTCTCACTGGATTGTCAATAATTGAAAAGATGCCAAAAGCAAACACGTTACTTTAATTGTTGATAACTATGTAACTTTATTTACTCTTGCGTTGCTCTTTGACGTACAAAATCGCTCAAACTTTTAATACAAACTTGAACTCCAATCTACAAACTAAAACAAACTCCAACTAAACTAAAATAAAAACCTCCTTTTTCTGAGAGAAATATCTGACATTAGTTTCTCTTATTGCTGCCAATTTTTTCGTGTTGTTACGATTTGATATTTCTCAAACCAAATTCGTCACATTACACTCTACTTAAGCCTGATCGACCCGATCAGGCACAAAACCTTTGGAACCGTACAATATATAATATTGTTGCGTTCTACCCTATTTACGTGGTCGTTCGTGATCACTGAATTCTGATAAGTAATATAAATAGTTAACTTGAGTTTAGTATAACCGTTTATTATCTCACAACAATATATATATATTATTATATGATATGCAGATGTCTGGGTTGGTGATTCATCACCTTAACTCTATTATAACTGTGGACAGTTTTAAGTCACACTAAGAATAACTGAATACGGGGTTTATAATACGATGGATCTGATGTCTTTGTATCTGCCTGTGTTTATTAGATTTCGCTGTATTTTTAGGTTGCTCAGTGTTGGATTATTGTGATTGTCAATTATATTGAACAGTTTCAATGCACGACCTTTAATATATTTTTCGACTGAATCGACTCTCAGATCTCTGTGGATATCCGCTCCTCTTGCGTTAACCAGTTTTCTTAAGGCGATATTTTGCCCTCTTTAAAGAATTTTTAATGTTGAGTTTGGCGCTTGGCAAAACGCAATACTGTCATAGAGTAGTCCTGGTTTAATAATCTGTTTGAATATGTTAACTCTATATATACTATATATATACTCTATATATTATATCTCCTTAAATGAGATATTTGTTGTCCCGGTTGCACATTTGCTGTAACAGGTTTTTGCTTATTCAACATTATTAATGCAATAGCAGTAACGATCTCGTCATATACCCTTATATCAGATATTTGTCAGGCAGGTGTTTGGATATTTTCCATAGCACATGAAAGTCGTGTATCATGCCATAGAAATATATACGAAAGTACATTAAATAAATTGTCAAATATTTTCGTAATTTTTTTATACGATTGCAATATTGAAGTTTCTTTTGTGGTGATATCTTTTTAATATATACAACTTGTCTACGGTTAACAAAATCAGAATAAGAGTTTCACATTTTGAAATAAGGAAAATAAATAAATAAATAAATAAAAAAACACTTTCTGAGACAATTAGAAATTAAATTATAATTAATTATAAAGACAATTATAATTAAAATTTATTGACAATTCAAAAAATCTTACAAGATTTTTCAACTAAATAATAAAAAATGAAACTACACCTGATGTTTTTCTGTAGTTTTCCTCAATTATTATTTCCCTAACCTCTCTGTTTAAATACTTTCCGAATAGATTGTCATGAGTGTAATCGGTTGTATCATCTTCAATGTGATCTTCCTCCTTAACGCTGTTACCGTAACGTCTTAAAGTTTTTATACGCGTTTCAACTTTCTTAACTTGTTGATTATACAGCTCTATTGGTTGCGAAAATTTTTCTTTTTTTATCTCTATTTAAAACTGTTATATATAACGTTAAAATTGTTTTAACATAAAAGCAATGTAAATAAAATTTAAGCAATCACCGCCATAAAAATATCTATAGCCTTGGTATAACACACTTCGGCTTCCATGTTTCTTTTTTGGGCATCATATTTAAATACTATTTGTAAAAAGGCCTTATCCTTTTCATACAAAATTTGACACTTCATTTACCAAGTAGATAAATTTATATGTCTATAACCTTTACAAGGCATTTATCAGTTTCCTAGCGCCGCCACTGGAAATAGATGTGATGCAGCCCTTGGAATACATAAGAAGCGTTAGTCTTGGAAGATTTAGTCTTGGACAAACATCAAGAAATCTACACACCTTATTTTAGCAAGTACAGAGTTCAATATATTATAAGGACTATTCTTTTGTAAGCATGTCGCAAAAGAACAAATAAGATTAGCACTACTTTTGACGGCAACTCTGGACAAAATGAAAATTTCGTTAGGTTTATATATGCAAGGCACGTAACAAAATTTTAAGTTAAAATTTCGAAAATGAATAATAATACTTGTTTTTTACATGATTCTGAATAAAATGTAATTGTTCGTGTCTTTTAACAGTAAAATAATAAATAGAAAAAGTGACGTATTTGTTGCCAACAATGACGACACGAAATACGAAGAATTAATGAAATCATTCGTTGACAGTTAACTGGAAATTTTGTATGTACTTCCAAAAATCTTTTACAATAGAAAAATCTTCAGTCTTGGCGACCATGCGATTTGAGCTGGCTTATTAGTTAACCGATTTCAAAAAGGTTGAACTAAATAAGAAAGCAGTGTTGCTACTTCCTATGTTATTTTTAAAATAAGTAGTTGTTCTTATATCTTAATATGGATTAAGATATCGTTTTCAGAGGTCTCTCTTTGCTATTCTAACACTTTCTCTCTCTGGTCATTAATTTCAATCTCACCAAACTCTACAAAGCTGTAGCCTTTTATAATGTCTTCCTATTTTAAACAATTTGTGCATATCAATTCTAAATTCTAAAGATTTGATGACTCGATATTTACGTGTAGTCCAAACACTGCTACGTATTTGCTTAGGGTGGGGTGAACATATCCGTTATGACGTCTGTATATAGCCTGGCATACGAGCTCCGATGGTTGACCGATGTCCACATCACGTTGGAAGTAAGACCGTTGGGTATTGTGTATACTGCAACAGTGTTGAAAGGATAAACTTTTAAAAAAATTGTATGTTATATATATATTTAAATTAGTTTAGTTTATACAAGAAATGAATTAACATGATTGATTTATCAATCTGGGTTAAATAGCTCCTATTGTGTGATTTAACGCATCTGTTACCAATTGTAACTCTTTCGTAAAATCGGAATAGGTGAGCATAATATCCTAAGATATTAGCGAATTTTGTTCTTATTTCATTGGAAGTTATTAAAAATCCACGAAACTCGACTAAAAGTAAACTAAAAATGTTTCCCATTACAAATCTTATATGCGAATATCTTTAATCGAAATTTCTTCGCAACTTTGTTAGGTGCCCATTATATTTAAATATTGGTACTAACGATTTCGTCTTAAAATGTACAGTCTCTAACTATTAATGTTCTTTTAGAAAACATTGTTAGAAAATTTTCTTACGTTTTTATAAAAAAATCTTCGTAGAACACGAATTCCATGAAGACGTTCTGATTTACGAAAGTACTTCATATGTATAACTTTAAATAGTGTAAAATAAACAATAAAAAGTAACTTACTTCTCTTAACCAGCATTATATATTATAAGCCATACTCCATCAGGAGCATAGACTTGTTACATAGAATCTCCAACTATTTCTATCTCTAGTAATATAACGTAACTCATTTAAAGATTTGACGGTTATCGTTTTTTATCGTTCTTCTCTAGATGTTATATGGTCTTCCTCTGTGTCTGTTGTCTCGGGTGTTCCATTGAAGTGTTGTGTGGCATATTTCGTGGTGCGACTTTCGAAGAGTCTGGCCAACCAAACTGATTATATTTTCGACGCTTAACTTGTTTGTTGATATCTTCTTGGTATGGTCGTTGAAGTAGTTTCATATATAAAATTCGAAGTGGTCACCAAATTCTCAAAATATTACGTGGGCATCTGTTGCTTAGCCTTTGAAGTTTTCTTTGTATTTCAATGTTGACCAATCAAGTTTCTGAACCATACAATAAGACGAATTTCACACAGGCATTGTAAACATTGATTTTTTTTGGAGGAGATCAACATTAACACGTAGTCCAACGTTAGCTGCGATTTTTACCAGATCGTCAATTTTTGCTTGTAGCCAGCCAGCGCTAGCTAATTAGAAAAGATTCGGGCCCACATGTTGAGTTCGACGATCAAGTGCCGTTCATCGCACCCAAAAGATCTATACAAGCAGACCCCTGCGGATTATAAAAACAACAATAATAATGATAAAACTAAATAAGAAAATTCTCGGTTTAATATTTACAAAATTTGAAAATGATTTTCTTATTTTAAATTTATATTGACAAAATCGTTAAGCGTTTTGACCCATTGGTAGCTAGAGTTACCATCGATCTTTTTGTTTATATTCTAACTACATAAAGCAATTTTTAATTTTGTTTTATATTTAATAAAAATAACTTTGAAATTGTATCTGAATTTGGAGCTTAACGAAAATTTTCGTATATATGAAAAACAAACCAATATAAAATGATATATTGATAGACTATATACTCGTTCAAATCGTTGGTAACTTAAGTTACGGGCTTGCATAAAATATCGAATTACGGCAGAAAAAAGTATTTATTACCATTAATATTGTTGATCGACATTAAAAAAGAGTGAACATATAAACTCTAGAAATTCCACGGCCTCTTTCCATATAGAAAAGTAAGCTCGGTTCCTTATGTCATATAAGCAAATCTTTCTGACTTCTTATATGGAAACTTCGAAGAGGTGTTTTTGTTTTTTCCAACTGAGAAAACTTTTTCAATTTAATTCATTTTAAACAATAAGAAATATATATAAAAATATTGCATTATTTTAATAATATGTTGATATTGATGCAATATTTTTTATATACATTTAATTATCAAAAATAAGATACTTTTAAAATACCTTCTGACTCCTTCATGCGGTTTTGTATCATTTCTGAGCCTTGGAACTTTTTTAAGATTTTATTTTAATATTTCTTTTTAATTTGCATATAATTTTTACTCCCATGGAAATTTAAATACAAAATTTGAATTTTTTTAAAGAAACCAAAAAATTAAAATTATTTTTTATTTAATTTTATTTGTGATTTCCATAATATTTTCCATTTTCTTCATTCGAAATTGCAGAACATTTTTTTAATATTAGGATTCAAAGTGCAATATCTTAATTTTTTAAATAGTCAAAGCCTTAAAAGTAATTAAAGAAAAAATTAAATTAATTCACTTAATAAATTCATGCAATTATATTTATAGCGAAATATTTTTATAATAATATAAATGAATTAATATATAAATATATTAAAAATGTATTAATTATAAAAAATTTGTGAAAATCTTAATTTAATTATTAAATTATTAAAATATTTTTTTAATTGTTATAAACATAATCAAAAATAATTTGTAATTATATGTATCCCTACATAAGTTATTAAGACGCAGTAAAATGAATGTAATTAAGTAATAATTAAACAAACAAACTGTATTAGGTTAAATATGTTTATATATATTTAAAATAATTGTAAATATTAGCCATTAAATTTATACAAAATATTTTAGAAATACAAATCACAATGTCAAAAATATCAAAAAATTCCAAAATGAATTGTAACTCTTACTCTAACAGTATTTTTATTTAATTGATTATAAATGTTAACCAATTATAACATTTCAATTTACTATATAAAAATATTAATATTTGAAATTACTTTTGAATAAAAACAAAATTTTAATTATATAAATATTATATTTTTTTTGTATTTGTAACGATCAACATAGTAGTAGTTCATATCTCTAAGAAAAGATTAATAAATGAAATGAATGTCAAAATAGTAACAAATTTTAACTTATAAATTATATAAAAATAAAATTATTTTGTCTAAACAGTTCATTGTTATTTATTTAAGTCCTATAAGAAAAACAATATTTATTGAAAAATATTTTAATTAAAAGATGAACTTTAAAATGTAAAAAAACTTAAATAGAAATTTTTGTAAATTTATTTAATAAAATCAATATAAAAAAAATAAAATTGTTTTTAATTTCATTTTTAGTTTAGTTTCAATTTTTTATAAAATGAATGAAACTATAATATATTATATAAAATTAATAAAATTAAGTGTATCTTTAGGCTAACCATATAGCTGTTCGGATATAGTCCAATATCTATCATTAGTGGTCTTTTGAAACATATCTTGATATAATTGCCCAAAAATTACATACATTAATTAAATTTAAATTAAATTAAATAAACTAACAGATGTTTCCACAGATCACTAATAATGAATATTTGACGATATCCAAATCAGTTCTAAAATTGACTTTATTAAATATTTTTTTTTTAATTTCCTTACTATTTTATTTACCCGGTTACTTATTTTACTCCGTTTTCTTATTCAAAATTGATTTCCTATCATAGGACATGCAATTATTAATCTCAAGTCATAAAAAATAATAATATTAATAATAATAAAAAATATAAAAAAGTTATTAATAACTTTAAGTTTCAATATTTAATTTATTTTATTATTTACTTTTAATACGAAATTTAAACTTAAGCCTCCCCTAAAATGTTTTAGATCGTTTTACACTAGAGATAATGTACTTTTTCATATAAATATTTTTATATAGACTCTAAATAAGTTTTCATCCAACCTTAAATGAAACTCTCTGTAGACGCCACTGAAAAATATAGTATCTTTCCGAAGGATGTTTATTGGTATACGAATATATACTATTAATATACTATTTAAGTTATTTAGATAAATCGTTTTTAAGATATCAAGAATTTTCAGCCTTGACACTTTGTCGTTGACACTTTTTGTTTCAGCATATATCGAAAATAGACACCCCCCGCACTTCAAAATGAAACATCCTTTATACTTATATTAATATTTATAATAATATTAATAAATATTAATTACTATGGTACGAGTATATTATTTTCATAAAAATTAATCAATCAGTATTTTTTGGTATATATATACAATCATATAACTATATGAAAATGTCCTGTTCTGGAGCTGTTATTGGAAGTACTATCCAACATTCTTTAAGTGTAAGTATTGTTTGATATTTTTGATAGCTTTTAGCATACATTGGATTTAAAATTATTTTCAAATAATAAAAATCTTTTTATTTTCAGTTAAAATTCCTGACAGGATAGACTTCACCAACTATTGGCAATTGAATCCTGTTTTGAACTATCTTCAGATCACTCACCAGTTGTTCTGTATTCCAATATACCTGCTTCAATTCCATCCAAAAACTATATATACGATCACAAAACTTATTGAGACTCATTTCGTGAGCTGATTCACAAAAATTTAAACGCTTAAATTTCTCTTAAATCTCAGCCTGAAATCGGCAGTGCGTTACTCTATTTCAATATTACTATAATTCAAGCAGCAGCTGACTCAACTCCAACAACAAAAACACCAAAAACTACTTAACAGTATCACATATCAAAAACAAAATAAAAGAACATGAACAATTTAGAAAAAAAGGGCAAGTTTTAAGATGCCCACAAGTAAAACTACGAAGGAGCTTTTAAAATCAGAGAGAGAGAGCAAGAGGCACAAATACAACTCATGAGTCATAACAAGTCTACAAACTATGGTCTATGAAAATCAATGAAAATCGGTAACCCATCAATATTGCACAAACCGCTTATTAAAACCTCAACTAATGAATGGGCAAGAACTCCTCTTGAAAATGCTGAAGAACTAGCACGACGCTTTTCAACAACTTATACAAATCTTAAGTCTACTGATGTTGTCCTATATGAATAGTACTGTCAGGGTAATATCAAAATTAAAAACACAACCGATTACCTACGAAGTATTCGCCATTCCCAAACCTAACAAAGATTCAAGTTTACCCAACTCTTACAGGCAACTTAGTTTATTGCCCGTTCTTTCTAAACTACTGTTGAAAAACTACTGTTCGCCAATGTTACCTACCGATTTATTTTTACTACTAAAGAGCTATATAAGTGACAGACAATTTTACGTCAAATTCTTTGATGAAGAATCAAACATACTGTGAATGGAAGCAGGTGTATCGCAGTGACGTATAAAATTGGGACCAATTTTATACATCCTATACACAGCTGACATCCCATTCCCACAACTGAATGTCAAATGGTAACAACTTTTGCTGAAGACTTAGTACTGCTCACATCCAACGAAAACATGACAATAACGATTTCTCAACGTTAAAATCACCTTGATACTATTTTAAACTAGTTCGATAAATGAGTCATCCTTACTAACACCGGTATGACATTATACAAAAAAGAAAAATACCAACTATTGATTCTAGCACAACCTTAGAAACCACACATAAATCTAAAACGTAATTAAGCGAAATTCATATTCTTTTAACTCTAATGCCTACTGGGTAGAAAATTAATTCTCTCTACTGAAAAGAAGCTCCTCATATATAAAGGAATTATTGTTTCCATTCCGAGTTATGGAATCGAAGTTTGGAGAACAGCTGGTACATCGAATGTACAAAAAATTACAACGTCTACAACCAAAAATTCTCCGAAACATTGTCAAAGCAGAATGGTACACGTCTTAATCAAAAAAACGCAGAATCATTCATACAAACCGATTGTACTCCCACTTAAGCCACGAAATATAAAGTCTATCAGCCCCCGATTTGTCAACCCAAAAGTGGCTCAAGCATCTCTTCCCATCGGAGCTAACCAACAGATAAATGTGATGAATGTATTTTTCTTCGTACTAATTTAGAATTATAAATTTTTTTCCCACTTTTCGTTAAATAATATTATATTATTAATAAAAAAAAGAACAATAATACAATAATTATAATAATACAAATTTAAGAATAACTTGATAAAGTATAAGTCATAGATTTAAAGTTATTTTATATATTATGGTAATAATTATATTACAATAGTTTTTTTAAAAATTTACGAAGAATCAGGTTTTGTTCTGAATATAATTTTAATTTAATAATAATTAAAATATTAAATAAATAAGAAAAATATTTCAATAGAAGGTAAACGAAAGATTTTTTGTCAAATTTGTATTAACATTTAACTTTGGGAAGTCGAAGAAATGAAAAAAATAGTTTAAGTGAGAAGATTGGGAAGTTACATTATTTTAATTATATAATTAATATTTCAAATAAAACTCTCGTATGAATTCAATATCAGTTTCTTTTCTTTATCTCTTTGCACTGAACTTACTCTCTTCTCTCTCCATTTTGTTATAAAGTTTATAACCAAGAACGTCTATCTACTACCCACATTAGATAAACATATAGGGCAAACTCTATATCAGCTGTTAGCAACATTGCATCGGAACCGTTTTTCGTAGGTAAGCTGTTGTTTTTATTATTTTCAACTTTATTTAATCTATGCCAGAAAAGTATAGGATAAGACTTTGAGTTGATATAGGTAGAAATTAATATTTATGTTGCAGTGTCAAAATAGATAGATAGACTCTCTTCTCTCTCCATTTTGTTATAACAAACTCTATATCAGCTGTTAGCAACATTGCATCGGAACCGTTTTTCATAGGTCAGTTGTTGTTTTTATTATTTTCAACTTTATTTAATCTATGCCAGAAAAGTATAGGATAAGACTTTAGGTTGATAAAGAAATTAATATTTATGTTGAAGTGTCAAAATAGATAGATTTCAATATATTTTTATAACACTTAATATTATATCGTCTTTTTGTGCTATGCTAAAGTTCAATTGCTCAGTTTTTCATATGGTTAGAATGTATCAGCTGATTTCTATAGTAGCTTTACTTTTCATTGTATCCTTAAAACTAGTATTCTTTGATTTTATTTTGAATTGACTTGGTAATAATGTGCATTGTCATATATACAATATCTGTCAAATTGAAATATATATTTAATGAACGTAGTTTTAAGTAAGTTTTTTCGGAAAGATGTAAAAGTTGCAGAACAAATAGTAAATTTCAAATAGTAAAATAAACATAACTAAAAGCCTGGACAAAACTTTTATTTTATGTAAGTGATGCTGTAGTTATTTATTAAATATATTTCTAAAACTCCTTAAAACTTTAAAGCATTCCAAGTGGAAGAGTTTCCTCATAATTGTGTGATTTATATAATTAAAATATATGCAAATATATAGTGATATATGTACTTATAACACAGTGGGCCATAGTCAGCCTAAGGGTATAGCAATATCTCGGAATTGAATTCTATATCCAGCATTTATATGTATATTTGTGTATCTAATCACATTTAATTAAGCTCGTATATGCATTTGATTTATTCTGTTTGATGTGCTCTCTTTGATTATAATAAATAATGGCGAATTGTTCTAGGAACGTGAATTATGTAGTGCATAGGTACATGCAACTGCAGCTTGCATTAATGCGTTGATGCCTTGTACTCTGTGGATTTTGCATTATTCGAATATCCAAGCTAAAATGTGTCATTAACAAAAGCAGATACTTGCGTGCAACAACAAACCTAAGTAAAAACTAAAAATAATTTTCAAACTTTAAAGCGCATAATTAGAAGCACACAAACGGAATAAAACTGCATTCTAAACATGAGCACATAATTGACATGAATATTGCAGTTGGCATTAATAAAGTTGGCAAATAAAGCGCTTCAAATAACCACATCCGTTGAGCAAAAACTGCTGAAATCAAACCAGCCATATAGGCGAAGCGAAGCCTGGAGTTCTGAAAATATCAGAATATCAGAAAACTGGAGTTTTTCCCACTGTCAATTTTTTGGATTTACTATTAATTACTGTATGCAGCCTTCACTCTTTGCGGTGCAGGGGACTTTAACATATATAATGAATTTAATTTAATATCATTTGCCTGCGAACCAATTTCATTTTGGTCGAGGGAATTCGTAGAAAAGGGAATTCATTATTTAGTTATTTTCTAATTTAATTTTATGTGCAACTGCCATTTAAAGTAATTACATTTTTTTGTAATAAAATTGCAATTACGCCTTCAATTAGCAGCGAATTTGTTGCAATGCAGTTGACATGCAGTCTTCGCTTTTCAAGGCAATATTTTGATGTGCTTCTAGTTTCCGAAACGTAATCTGTCAAGAAATAGTATTTATGGCATTGCCTGTCATATCATTTCTGTCAACGTTGATGTTGCAGTAATTTGTGGCGCTTTTTCCTGGCATTTCCTTTCCATGGCAGTATTATCATTAATGCTCTGCGCTCTCAATATGTCAATCTAAGTGGAAAAGTGACTATGAGAAAAGACAAATACAATATGAATGTTTAATCATTGTTTGCTCAGTTTGGACACAATGTAGAGTACTACTGCGTGCGAATATCTAAATGGCAGGACATAGTAGTCCTTTTAAATTCAAAGTTTAATTTTGCATGAAAAAGTTTCAAAAATGTCTGCTCTTTTTTTTTTTTTTTGATACTTTTGTACTTTTTTTTTCTAGAAGTCGAATACTGACTACACCACTCAAACTCTATACATATACGGGTATATAACAATGTTATAATAAAGTTTATCAAACATGCTTCAAACAGAATGTCATATAGCGTGGAACGTGAATAGGCAGCTATGTTTCTAAGACGGAAAAAGTTTAGTGAAATTTTAAACTTCAACATATAAATCTCAAAAATTATATATTATATGCCAAAGTAAGCAATTTTATCAATTTTAATATGCAGTATTTGATATCTTCCAATCATTCCATTGTAAGCTTTAAGCCTACCTTAATGTAAAATTAATTAGAAATTTAATAATTATTTTATTATCTGAATCCATATTGGTACTTAGCTATCAGTTCTGGTGATCGTTTTGTTGGTCTCTCCAGATTTGTATAAATATACAGAATATGTTTTAAACTTCAGGAATCGATTTCTTAATCTATGAACGAAAAGAATCTCAATGACGAGCATCTATGATGTCAAAGAAGACTTTAACACAAAAAAATAAGAAAAAGAAAACATGTGGTCCAATAACTCTGAATAATCCATTCATCCAAAAATCCATTCATGCAAAAAATCAATTTTCAATATATTAAATATTCTAAATTAATTTAAAACTTATGATGATTGATGTATGATTTGTTTGGAATATCATCTTTCATTTGGCATTAACATTAAAATAATATAAATCTTCCCACTTTCCCCACTCAAACTATTTTTTTCATTTTTTTGACTTTCCAAAGTTAAATTTTAATTCAAATTAGATTTTATTGGAATATTATCGATCATTAAATATTAAATATTAAATTATATTTCGTACAATTCCTATTTCATTTAATCTATTCTGGTATTTAGACCTCCAGTCACTGGTTGAGCTCGATAGACTGTAACTGCAACACTAAAGCTCTGTCACCCTCATGAACATTTCTGTGCCTGTAAGCCCATGACTTCAGTATATTACTGGCATATCATTCAAAGACTTACGAATCGGCCGCTGCTCCCCGCATAAGGGCAGTAGCTCCAATAACTCCATGAAAATATCTCTTGCTGGGAAATGTTTATTCATTCCTGAAATATTTTATAATATTTAAAAAAAAATGTTTGTTGTTGTAGTTCACTACTGTTCGAAAAAACCTCTTTATAATATTTTAAGTTTATTTTAAAATCAAGCCTTATATAGACGATTATTCTTTGTTAGATCTTTATTTAAGTTATACACCAACCTCGGTAGTTCATAGACTTCAATAATAGAAAGTATCTAGCTTGCTAGTTCTGGATTTTTACATGGAATGTATTTGGTTTCCTCTTATATTTTTTTTGTTTCCTGTTACATTTACAATTTTGGTTGAAAAGGATATATATAGTAATTTTGTGACATATTTGCTTATTAGTCGCTGCTCTATCAACATCATCTCGATTTTAAGGTCTCGATTAATTGTATGGCTTGTTCGTTTGCTTATATTCTCCGGTTCTCTCGGCATTTGTGTAACAATTCATGTGCTGAATTATTTTCTAGAGATCAACTCTTTGTTATTTTGTATTATCTTTAAAAATAGTGAGAAAAAATAATTCGTTCTGGATTAATATCTGATATGTGAATTCCAAATTATAAAACTTAATTTTGTTCTGCTTAACTAATTTTGCATTCGTTGATTTGATTCTGATACAGAGCAACCAGTCTGTTTGCTTGTGGAAAATCAAGCAACCAATATCTTTTGTAGTAAAAATTTTTGTCATGGAAGTGAGCTAGAATTTTAACACTATTGTCTTAGAAGACTGTGATTTGAAATTAATAATTTGAAAGAACTAATCACCTCAGATTTCATATTATGATGGAATCTTATACTTATGTGCATATAAAATATGACAGAGAATACGATCTATTGAGAATAAGATCTATTAAGAAATCAAGTAATAAGTCTCTTGGCATATCGGAGATCAAACTATTAGCTTTTTTTTGGCAATGATATTGTCTTGGAACAGAGCAAATATATTAACAGTACTGTGGAAGTTTATTCATTTATTGTAGTAACAAAAAACAATTAATTATATTATAAATTAAGATATGTTTATCTGTAGGAGTTAACGCACAGCAACCGTTTAACCGCGCACATATATAAAACCCATTCTGCTATATAAAGCACTGGTTTTTCACCGATGTTTAATAACCATTGAATATTTCAAAAAAATTAATCCTGATACTTTATTTTTTCTTGCATGCTACAATCTTTACTAATAATAGTATTATATCCACTATTTTAATGGTCTTAATATATGTGTTCATCCTAAACGGAGTTGAATTTGAAATTCACATATGTTTTTTAGGCTTTTAAGACTTTATAATGTTATTTCAATCGATTTTTTTGTATACTTAGCTTAGTTATAGTAACATTATCTTATATATATAATTCTTCTGTACGTGTGTTGACAGTGAACTCCTCCTAAACGGCTGAACCGATTTTGATGAAATTTTTTGTGTGCGTTCAAGTGGATTCAAGGAAGGTTTAGATTCACAATTTGGCCCACTGGATAATGTCTTTTTAATTAATTTTTTATTTTTTGGTATCCATATACTTTTATATTAGAAATATAAAATTTATTCATGCTTACTTTGATTTGTTTAAAAAGTTTAAAATCTCTAAAATGAATCGTAAAACTGCCGTTGCATAGCTTAAGTGCATTTAAATTCCGCATTATAAATCGTTTGGCAACCGATCTATTAAACAATGATATGCAGCGCGAATTTCAGTATAGCTCTGAAGATTTGGTTGAATTTGTTACAAGAAGCGAACAAATCTTAACGCACCAACAAAATGTCATTTATGATCGGGTTTCGAACGCAATTGCGGCAAAAAAAGAAGGCGGCTTTTTTTCTTGGATGCACCAGGAGGAACTGGAAAAGCTTTCTTAATTTCAGTCATTCTTGCAAAGGTTAGAATGCAAGGAAATATCGCTTTAGCACTTGCATCATCTGGAATCGTTGCGACATTGTTAGATGGTAGTAGAACAGCCCATTCGGCACTAAAGTTGCCACTAAAAATACATTCATGTGAAAATGGGGTATGCAATATTAA
Source organism: Teleopsis dalmanni (assembly GCF_002237135.1). NCBI lineage: Eukaryota > Metazoa > Arthropoda > Insecta > Diptera > Diopsidae > Teleopsis > Teleopsis dalmanni. Next base: position 21,290,851 of record NC_051848.1, read on the forward strand.
AAAACATTTAAATATGGCTCAAGTATGTCACATCATTGTTTGGGATGAATGCACAATGTCACATAAATATTCATTGGAAGCATTAAATGAACACTTAAAGATTTAAATGCCAACTATAGACTTTTTGGAGGCGCTTTAATTGAAAATCAATGCTTGCCTAAAATCATCCATTTTGTGGCGAAGTGTCCATATATTGCGACTTACCGAAAACATGCGTGTTGGACTACAGAGCGATTTAGCTGCAGAACTGTTTGCCAAACAATTGCTGGATATTGGTAACGGAAACGTAAGTCTTCATGAAAATACGCACTTTATTAAATTGCCAGAAAATGGTTATAAAATTGTTAATTCGGAAGAGGAGTTAATAGAAAACGTATTTCCTAACATATATCAAAATTATCAGAACCATCAATGGCTTCAAAGTAGAGCGATTCTGGCTGCCAAGAACTTAGATGTCGATGAAATTAATTTCAAAATTCAAGCTAAGCCTTCTGATCTATATATATACGTACAAAATGGCCCAACAAAAATATTGTTCATGATTTAGCTTTAAGTTAACATTATAGCCCATAATAAAACTGTTAATATAATATTAAAAAAAACCTTTTGTCATGTAAAATGTAGTGCTTATAAGGATTTGAAGTAACATGAAAATATTTGTAACATAAGTAATGCATGTGGACTTTTTGTAGTTCAAAAGAAAAAATCAATTCAAAATAATTTTAGCATTAAAATGTTAAAGGTTAAGTTGAATAACAACAAATACTATAACTCAGCTGAGCCAGGAAAATTAATTGCAAGGGGAAACAACGGTCGCCGGGTCAGCTAGTAGTTATATATAATAATAGTAATATTATTATAATTTATTATAGCTATACTAAATTATACTAAATATATAACAATCGGGATACTCCATTGTTAAGATGAGAACACTTTCATCTATTTGAAACATACCAACCATTGTATAGATCTATATAGATTTATACCAGAGAGTGACCATATAAAAATGCGATTCCTATTGTAAAGCTGTTTTCATCTGTTTTTTAATTATTGGGTATAAACATTATTTAAGTATCGATTAAGCCAAATCTTACTTATGCTTTTATTACATTCATAAATGCGAAAAAAAAACTTAGGTGACAATCTCCGTATCCAGAGCAATCCACTTGCAGTTGAAAACAGGACAAAACCAGTGCTTTTAGGAAATTAGTTATCTTTTGTCATAGAAAAATGCATTTAACATACAAATATATGTACGATATAAGCATAATCATTGTATCTATGTTAATGCGTTCATATGTAACTATAGCTAAATGGTTTTCTTTTTATGTAATTTTAAAGCTCGCTTGTATGTTATTGCCATGGCCACTTCCGCTAAAACAAATAATGTCACTGGTGCAGCAATTGTCACCATTACAACTTCATTTTCAGAGTTTCGCTTATCCTGTCCACATCAGTACAAGGTCCAAAGTACTATTTTGAAACACTACATCATAGA
>NC_051848.1:21292448-21376418 GCF_002237135.1 Teleopsis dalmanni
CTCTGCATAACATGGCACCAACCAGAACAAATTAACCTATACCTATAAGCGTATTCTAAAAAAATCAGGTAAGCATTATTGCTCTTTTATTGAGAGCAATATTGTGTAAAGGTAGAAGCAGTATTGGGGAGTACAGAGATAAAGCCTGTAAGATGCTAGACAACTTACGAAAAGACATTGAAACGAACATTTTAATTTGTGAATTACTCATGGAATAAATTCGTTATATATCTATTCCAATAAGGATTTGGATGGACTGATAACAAAGGCTCTATAGTTGGATAAGATCACATGCATGTATGTATGTATATACGAAATATAATTGATTCTGCTAAGTCTTGTTTTTAGTCAATATAAGTAGTCTTATGAATCCGTGTGCTATAAATTAAACATTATTAAAGTGTAATTGTTGCACTTTTTGCTTTCTATATAGGTTTGTACATGTATAATATATTCTCTTATGAATTGATATGAAAGCCTTATGCATTGTGAAACATAGTTCAAGAATAAGTTTCTTAAAGGCTTTAAAGAGCTTGAAATTACTTTAAGTACTTTAGATATTAGTTGCTGTCGTTAGTCCCTAAGGCATTTACTGCTCAAAATAATTAATTCCTTTTTAAAGTACTTAAAATTTCGACTTCATGGCAATATTTGCATAAATTCCTTGAAGCATCTTTGAAAGAGAAGTTTGCTAGTTTTGCTACGTCTTTGGCAATTTAATATCGTAAATTTTATATTTTAAGTAAGAAGAATACCTGGCTTTCACAATACGAGTATGTATTCGCAAGAGTTTGATTTTAATCAAAATATTTCGAAATAAAATACAAATATTTTATCTTTCAGAATGCGAAAGACATTTTGCGAGGAATTTCTCTGCATATTCTGTCCGCATTTAATTTGCATATTAACCTTGCACATTTTTTATTCTTACGTATGCGCTTGGCTTGCACATGCATAATTGATGATGGAATACGTATATATGAAAGTAACTCTTCCTGTTTCAAAATACCAAATACCAAACACTTATAGGATATCTGTGAATATCTCTGTATATATGTGAATATATGTGAATATATGTGTGCATGTGTGTGCATATGTGAATTATATATTTTAATTTTAATACTAAAATTTTTACTGCTGTGAAAAATTCAAATAATGTGAAAATTATGCACTGACCAAAAACAACAGATTCTCAGATATGTGAGTGCTTATGTGCCTTAGCCAGCACAAATGCATGAATTCCATTTACACGAGCACACTGCATCCAGCATTCAGCATCCAGCATCCAGCATCTAGCATCAACCATCCAGCATACAGTACACAGTACACTGCTGTGCCGTGTATGGGCTTGGTCTGCTAATGTGTATTCACATTTGTGTTATTTGAGCAAACGATCTGTGCTAGAATACCATGTATTAATGATGCAAGCTATTTACCATTTTTGCATCCCAACAGACTAATTTTGTTACAAATTTCAGCATTATTAGTTTTGAATATTTTAGAATATTTCAAAGTGTTTCGTGCTTTCGTTTACATTTCATCCGTATTCATACTTTTAGCTGTGAAATGATAATATACACATGTGTGCATTCAAAATCCACACCGCTCGCTGTGGTTGACTTTATAAGCTTAACTAATTCACAGTTTGAAGTTATCAGTATCATCAGCTCAGTATCATAAGTTCAAAAAACGGGTTGAATCCTTACATCTTTACATGAAAACATTCTCACATCCTTATCCACCTCTACAAACGTGAGTCAGTCAAGTAATTCCGCATTCTCTCTAGGTCTTTGTTGTTTTCGATTCTTTCTTTGTATTCTATTAGGATTACGTGGTGTGCTTGAAATCATAAATGCATCTTTAATAATTAAATTGTGGTAGGAATGTGCTTGTATTTTCTTTTTTTAGACTTTTTGGCTGCTTATGTAGATTGCATTTTTGCAAAGAATAGCCAGATACAACCTTTTGGTTTTTACTTATTTAAACAACGGCAATAACACTTATTTTCACCGTATACCATTGTAGGGTGGATGTATTTGAAATAATCACACTAATTTGCATTATAAAAAAACATAATAGTTCCTTCTTCTGAGATTTGGCTGAGAGTTGTGTTCGTACCGCAATTATATATGCTCAAATACTGAAAGCAATAATGATACGTCTATGGCATACATACGCCAATAATAAGTATATTATAAACGGGAGCAGTGAGTTTAAATGGTTGAAGATATTGTAAATGATTTACTATATATCAGAAGTAATGCATTTTGTATACCAATGTTAATATTAATCTAAAGATAAAAGTTAGGCGTACAACTAAAGTTAATATTATATTCTTCACACAAATACTTTCACTATTATATTCACAATAATTTAATAGACTCTAGAAAGATACCTCTAAATCGTGATGATAAAAAGAAGGAAAAACCATCAAAACGACACAAGATATGTTGGAGTTAAACATATACTGGGTTTAGACGGTTTAGTAAGAATACCTGCTAATGGATTAGCAAAACAAACTTTTGTTAGAGTACCTATCAGTGCATCTGTCCATCAGTCCATCATTGCATCAGTCCATCAGTGAAATATTACAAGAGCATCCCAATGAAAAGTACAATAGTTTGTTTCTCTTTACACCGACTTAACATACTAGGAATACGAGAGCTCTATAATATATGAAAACATCATTTCACTACTTTGGTGTTTTTATTAAAACATATAATTTATTGAGTTTTTAATAAAGATATTTTCAATATAAGTAAAGTAATAATTCGAATTTAAAAACATTTGACTTTTAATGATAAAAACTACATGTTTTAATGAAAGTGCGAAAAAGTCATTTCTTATATAGAAAAGTGAAATTTTTACAATCTAGTTAACTGGAATATTTTTGAATTTTTAAGATATGAATAAGTTTCAGAAAAGTTTTTATTTCAATATTGTTTTTTGCTCTTAGTTCTCAGAAAAGTTCAAATTGAGAGTGTTGAGAAAGCGACTTCATATATTTTTTTACAAGATACTTTTAAGATAATTTTACAAAATTATTTGCAAAAATATTCTAAGATAAATCGTAATCGTGTTGTGTCAAGTATAAGCCATGGGTGAATTTAATGGGACCATTATTATGACTGTTCTCAAGCAACTAGGTGATAAGGCACCAATGGGTCAATTAATTAAAAAAGTAGCCGATGCTTTGAAGGTAAGTACATTCCATAAGTTCTTTCATAACGGATATCCGGTGATTTTTTGAATTTTTTACAAAAAATTCTAACAAAATAAGATATTTCTTATCCATGTTATGTTACTTATAAGGTCTGGATGTTCTGGTATAATATATAAGTTACAAAAGTTCCATTTAATAAGTTTTTCCTGACAATTGGATGGAAGATATGAACTTATTACTACGTGAAAGAAATCAATATCTACTTCTTTAATACGATATCGATAAAATGTCTTTCAAATTATTTATTCCGGATATTTTGTACATACATCCACTAAGCGAATAAGCGAAGTTGTTTCTTTTGAGAGGTCCCCTGTTGTGAGCTAACGTCATTTCATTAACTTTAATCAAATCCCGAATTTATCATACAATATAATTTTTCAAAGTATTAGTTTTGGTTCTATATACACAAAAATAAGTTTTCTTATTAAGTTATCAAAAAGTTAAAATATATTTTTAAAATTTTGTTTTTATTTTGTAGAAACCAGTAGACTCCGTGAGGGACACAATTATGCAAACTGTAGAGGGCGGCGTTCAGTTAGGTTACTTGCAAAGGCAAGGTAACTACATTATTGCCTCCAGTTTGACTAACGATATGAAGCTGAAGGACCGCCCGGTGTCCCCACGGAAGAAGGGTAAGAAGCGTAATAACAACCCACGTGGCAAAAAACGCAAACCTAAGCCTAAGGCTCGTAAGAAGAAAAAACGTTAAGGACAGAGAAATAAGCGTAAATAAAAATTCTAACATCGGTATTTATTGTTAAAAATTATCTGTTATATATTTTGTTTGTATTATTCACTTTAAAACTATTTCAGACTGCCGCGGAATTGAGACCTACTAGTCCAGTCGAGAAAGTCCAATAAGTCCACTTACAACAACACAAGGCGATTACTGTTAATAACCATACTATGTAAGCTATTCGATTTCAATATTTCATAAAAAATATAAGTGAGGTTTTATGAAGAATAATAATCATTTGATATTCTCCTCTCCAAATAAACTTATAGGATAAAACTATATTATACTTATCCCGTTGCGTAGGTAGAGTTATTGGTTCCCGGTACATTAAAGTTATGTTGTTTTTCATTTCGATGACTATCATAGGTATTTATTTCTTAGAATTAAAAAATTGCATATAAGTAAACAATTGCAAAACAAAAGAACTCTACTTAAAGTCTGCCAATCTATTTAAGAACTTATCATCCCAAAAAGCTCGATAAAAATCAGTTTCAAAAATATAACGATCAGTTTACTATCTAAAAACTTTAGTAAATTGTTTACTAAACATTTGTTCGAAATATTTTTTTACGTAAACGCTTACAATTTATAAAACTTATTACATTTTATTATATATGTGCATATTATATAGTTAAAAGTTTATATATATATGATTAATGCATTTTCTTGAAGTCTTAATGTGTGAATAATTTAATAGGATATATTCGGATAAACAGGAGATATCTCCTGCAATGATAAAACAAAGAACACAATATCCACAATGTGACAGTGTGGAAGAAGGCGCAACGTGCTGTTTTAACTGAAGGGATGGTCATTTAAAACAACTATTTAAAGGTTAAGAAAATATTACTGTTTGACATAAATCTATAAATTTTAAAATATTTTGCAAAGTTCTTATTACGACTTAATGAGAATTACCAAACATTGTTACCAATATTGCAACTTAAAATAACGAAGACAACATTTATAGTAGTCGCAAATATAATATCACTTAGCAGATCCACGAGTATGAAAATACCGAACCTGTTACATTCATCAATAAACTCAGAAACAACTATTGCAGAATTCATAAGAGCATGACCACAGTCTTAGTCAAATTGTAAAACAGTAGCTCAGTAATTATTGTGGTAGGAATATAGGACTACACTTGCTTAAATATCAGCCTAATTATTAAAGTGGCACCATTACTCAACAGTGATGATTCCTGCTTAAACAAATGAAATATACACTAGTATAAATGCACAGTGGAATTGGATTTCAAACCCTGACTGGATCTATACTTTGGACCAAGGTCTGAATCCTGGACTGGACTGGTATTTCGCTGGTAGAATGTTAGGAAATATATATGTGAGAATAGAAAGAAAGAAACTAGCCACAGTATTTTATTAAAATGCTTACTTGAGGGATTTTCTTCTGGTGTAGCTGAAAAATACTCGAGGTACTTTTACCACACTTTTATAATATGAATGCAAGTAGCACGATATAAATATGTGTTTATTTTCATATAATTATTATTATGTATTTGAATGTTCTTGTAATCCTTAAAGTCGACATCCTTATTAATCCATAAATATGTGATCTATTTAAATATTGATTTCAACACACTTTATCGAAATGCATATCAATTGGAATTTCCTACATGGAAGAGATTTTAGTAAATTATTGGTAGTTTAAGAGCAATAGAACATATTTTGTTGGCCAAATATTAATGAATCAAATAATCTTCGTACCAACTCATAAACCGGAAACATAATATTACATGTCAAGGAACAAAACTTAAAGAGATGGTATTTTGTAACATAGCTTTTGATAAAGTCCTATTGAAACATAGCCTCTACATTCATAATTTAATAACCGGTAATAAGTTATATGGTAATTGGTGATGACAATCAGAATTGGGGGTTTGTGTCACACTTTCTTCATTTTCCAAAAAGGACGAGTCTTTTACACACCTATCAAGCAATAAATAGGATCTATAGAACTAAAATACTTGTAAAATGTGTCGTTTTGGGTGTTTTCATTTTCGTATTAAGTTTTTATATTTTCAGACGTTCAGCGGTTGTTGAAGTGATTCAAATAGTAAAATGGTGAACTTTAAATTTTAAACTAATTATATGGTGTCTGGAAGAAAATTTTATTAATTGAATACTATAGAAACAGTGCGTCCAAATCAGCACCACAAAGTGAATAACTCTTTACTTCTGTATAGTACTCGTATATATTTATTTATATTTTTATTTGTATATGCATATATATGTATACATTTGTATATTTTTTTTTGTTTTCTTATTAATTTATGAGATCATATTCAATTTACATTAATGGTATATTGGAGTATTCTATATCGTATTACTATATTGCTCTTGTCATTTATATTAATATTATTTTTCTGTTATAAACTTACCTTTAATTATATATAAATACTTCTAAATATTGTTTTGTTTTTTTCTAGAACTGACCAAACAGCTTGGTTTTTTCAACAAAAAAATAAGGATGGACTAAGTGGAACTCAAAAACTCCATTCCAAACAATGGATAAGTGGTTTAAGGTTCCTAGAATTTTTTTTATATATAATATAGTAAAAAAAATCGAGAGGTTTATATATAAACGTAATTGATTTGTGTAAGGATTGTTAAAATACGTTTTTTTTTAAAAATTCAAAACAAGAATGAATCAAAATCAGGACTAAATTTGATTTTTTCGCATTTTTAATGCTTAATTGTTTCGAAATTTGAAAATTCAAGTCTTAAATTTTTGTTAAATAAACTAAGAGCAATAATATATTTTTTGATAAGTTTATATATTAAATACAACTGTAATTTTCACTTCACTAAACTTGTTTTATATTTTTCATAGTTTTTATCAATATGTTTGTAACAATAATTTCCTTACTGACCTCGCAGAGATAATGAAGCCAGACTTATCAGATTTGCTTAATTTCATATGAAATTAATGAGATGTGATGTGATGTGATGAAAAACCAGAGCTTGCGATTGGAAGATCTATTGTACTGCTCTCAATTAGTATAAAGCTGATGTGTTTAGTTTAGTTCTTTCATGAAATTCTACATTCAGGCCCAGACCTTACATATTAAGTTTAAAGAAGGTATTTAGGTATTAACACGATATTAAAACTATGAGACTCGAAGTTTGCATTTTCAACCCCAGTTGACATCTTTTATTAACCACATACCTACTCTTAAACTAATTTGTTATTAATTGCTAATATTTAATGATCCTATCTAATAATCTTGAAGTGTGTTTAATACATAGAATTTTTTAAAAGATTAATACAGATCTATTGGTCATATAGAAAAATGTTGAGTTGCCATTGAAATATCTTCAAAAGACAGTCAGTCCATTTTGATCCTATTTTTATTAGAGAATCAGTTATAATAGTTTATATTTGAGATTTCTTGTGATAAGTCCCAAATCAGATTTCCTAATTTTCTTTATAATTGCTAACAATTATAATAATTGCCACAATTGTTAGATTAGAATTGCTATAATTGCTAATTGCTAACTGTTTTTTTTTATTATTGATATACACTAATATATTCCTCTTTTTACATTATAATCAAAAATGCAGTATCATTTTCACTGCATTTTATTAGGAAGTTGAAAATCAGTACTCATTTGATTTGCTTCCCAGCTCAATTGTTTATTCGTTCTGTCACCATTCCATCATATAAATTGACAAAATCAATAAACAAAGTAACAATTAAGTTGGCAATTGAGTTCAACTTAAGAGATGAATACACAAGTAATATGAGTTTTATTGAACCACCGGAGGCAGAATCCTGTCATATCATCATATGCACAGTTTATGGCTGAAAACGTGTCTGATTGAAAACCAAACATCATGAAACTGTCAATTAACCACAGTCTGTGGCATCGATAATTACTACTGCAACGAATTGAACTTATATCAAGAAAATCATTCTCTTTGATTGTTAAAATCAATTGAAGTTAATTAAAATTGAACAAATTAATAATTAATCAGTCGTTCAAATTAAATAAAACCAAGTAATTTCATAAAAAATGATATTTGCAGTTGTATCATATTAAGTATTTACATTTTCATGTTGGTTTCAATTAAAACTCGGGCTCTTGATCAAAAGTTTTTAATTAATTTAAATGTTATTTAATTTGAATTTAATTTAATTTAATTTAATTTAATTTAATTTAATTTGGTTTAATTTAATTTAATTTGATTTAATTTAATTTAATTTAATTTAATTTAATTTAATTTAATTTAATTTAATTTAATTTAATTTAATTTAATTTAACTTAAATTTTAATTAATTAATTTAATTGAATTTATTATTAATTTAATTTAATTTAATTTAATTTAATTTAATCTAATTTATAATTCAAAATTAAAGTCAACGTGTATTCAATGTTTAAATTGACTAATAGGAACTAACGAACTGTAACAGTATGAAGCTATCGAAAAGGAAAAACTCTCTCCGATTCCAACATTTGAGAGAAATGGTTAGTTTCCATGATTAATTGTGTTATTTCCAATATATTCCAAATCAAGTTCCATACATATGCCAATGATAAACCACGATAAGCTATAGACTGAATGATATTAATTAATAAGATGCGAGACTAATACATTGAGTTAGAATCATATATTATTTGTATTTGTATGCTTCGTATTCAGTTAAAAAATATATATAGAGAATAAGATACAATTTGTAATTGTAAACTTTCCAAAGACAGACTATATTCACACTAATTCTTAATTTTTTATTCGCATTATGGTTTACAATATTTGGAAGTATAGTACTTATGTATAATACAACGATAATACACACGATAGATCACAACAACATTATATTGTTGTGTTAAACTAGAACCCTAAATTTTCTATTGATAAGGCAAGGGTACTATAGTTTACCGCACAATTGTGAGCTCAGTATATAATATTGTTGTTTAAGGATTAGATTCTGAAATTATCTGTTTCTAATAGTATGCTTACTTAGCTAGTCTAACTTACTAAGTAAATTGTATTAACCATACAAAGAGCTTTCATGAAAATAAATTTCCCACAAGGGAAATTACCAAAATTTGAAAAATGTGTCATGTGTTTTTTATGTAAAATGTAAACAAACAACAGCTGAGCTGTAAACAAACTCATATTGGAAGTGAATATTTATTAAAATTTTTGTATATATTCATTGAATAAATATATATATATAAACACAACAATTATATATATAATTTTTTGTGTGATATGTTTCTAAAGTGAAATGTTTCTAAATAAATAGAGACACTCTTAAAACTTTCAAAAAACTTTTTCACACATAAAAACTCTTTCACATACAATAAGTAACTTATGTCAATGTAAATGACCAAATCTTAAAGTTACTTAAGTAACTTACTTAGGATATATATAAGCAGTGGAAATATGACATAAGTTAGTGTATTACAATAAGTAGGGGTGGGTGATCTGAAGCCTAGTAAATTTGAAGTATGCAGATGCTGTCATCTTACCTACATCCTACATTTATCCGAAAATAGTTGAAACTTAACCAACAATAATTAGAATGTAATGAGGTTGATCTGAAGATATTATATAAAAATCTTAATTACTCTATTTTAGTAAAACTAAAAGTACATTCATTCTGTCTCATTAGTATTAATGAGTGAACGTTCATATTATAATCAGCTCATTTATGCATCTGATAGAACTATTATAAACTTATATAAACTTCACTTCATAATTTATCACACAAAAAATTAAATATATGATTGATATATTAAATCATTTATAGAAATTTTATATATCAATTACATATTCTTACTTACTTCTTCAGTGCGCTTATTTACAGCCCAGCTGTTGTTTGTTGACATTTTACATACATACAAAACATGTGACACATATTTCAAGTTTCGTCATTTTATGCCTTAAATGAGCTGATTTGTCGAAAATGAGCTCATTTATATGAAAGCACCTTTTATGGGAAATCATTCTCATTAGTGGTTATAATGAGCAAAACATCTAAAATGAGGTAGTGTGAACGTGCTGAGGCTAAGTTCTTATGTGTTTTTTTTTTAGATATACATACTATATATAGACTAATAGCATTTTTAAATAGTTTTACAATTTTGTAAATATTGCAAATTATTTTTTGTGTTTCAAATTAAAATTATTTTGACGAAATTAATTAAATGTTATTTTAACTAAAAACTAAAATGATGAATTAGATGGAACTCCAAACCGCAGTGGAACAAACAAGTTAATAATAAAATATCTACAACAAAACTGAATTGGCTTAAAAAATATAAATAAATATCAATAAAATACAAACAGAATGTTGGAGCGGAAGAACAACCCAGTATTCAAGTAGAGTTGATAATGGGAAGAAGATAAATTTGCCCCATATCCCAAAGTGAATTACGCGTTGTCTGTCATTTCAGTGAAAATAGGTGTTGCAGCAGCGTATTTCATAAATCCCATGCTACATAACATGGAATAACAAAGCGTGGACTTGGGTGACAACAATGTGCAACGTCAACAAGATTTACTCGGATACGCCGCATCTACTGCATGCACTACTGACATACACAGTCCACCTCCTGAGCAGTTGTGTTGTTATTGGGAGCATAACCAAGAATATTACTGATAGCAATACTAGGGCGTTGCAAAGGGTGGAAAGGGTGAATGCAAGGGTTTTAGTTGTTACCTGCCGCTGTTCTATCCTTTCATAGCTGGTTCTGCCGCAGCTGCAACTTTTACTATTTCACCAAAAAATATGCACAAAATCCTTGTTAGTTCGTAATGGTGGAATTGTTTCGGTTACTGTTTTTCCAGCACAAGCTAAGCATCAGTGGTATCAACTACATCATACTCAACGAAAACAAAAACACGAAGGAAAAAATAACCGGAACAAAGATACAAGTAACCGAAGCCGCAACCTTCAAAGTAAACATTTGCACAAATGGGTTGATGCAAAATTTTATTGTACGTCCATGCTGTCGCGTCCACATGTGGAACCATTGTGCTAAGCAGCGCATAAAATGGAAGGAGATAAAGTCATTCTGTTAGCGCAACATTGTGATTTGTGTCATCAATTTTAAAATGGAACTAGTCCGTAATAGTGAAAAATTTCATAAATAAATAAATTAAACAAAACTTCAATGGAAAAGTCCTAATGCAGTTTCGCTATGGTTTTTGCATTATGGTGAGATCCGTGTACATCCTTTGTATATCACGTTAGATGGTTATGTTAGATGAAGACCGAAGTGGATTATGGACATTGCAATGAAGCACAACATTGCAATATTTATGTGCATTCAGCAATTTATTTGCGTTTCATATGTTAAATCCATAATCTTTTATTTTTTATATACGAGTAGCAACACAGTACTTAGTAAACCAAACAGAAAGTAACGAATAAACAATAGTTTTAAAATTAACAACTTTCTGCATTATAAAATTATAATAATAATAAAAATATATCTAAAGAAAAATAAATCTGCTGTCGTTTATGTTGAAACTCTTTGAGCCAGTGCACTTGAGCACTTTTACTTTTTCTTAACTCGAGATATTTTCAAAACCCCTCTTTACGACATAACTGGATTATTATTTATCACTTCATCAGAATAAGCAATAATTGACCTCAGATTTGCATACCTCCCCGAGGATCCCGTAACCATTCTGAGATTTGATAAACCGGTGTTGGTAAGTCTGTTAGTTTTCTCAAATAATTTCAGGGCTCCATACTTTATGTACTTTTTGATCGGATCAATCTTGAGGTCCCTTAGGACCTCATATTGAATTAATTTGAATTTTAATAAACACAAATTTCGAATAGATAATATGATAATACTAAAGAAATTTTGAAACCCAAAACATAATTTTTAAACAAGTTAATCTTTAGGCTTATCACGCAGCTCTTAATAATAACGTCATGTATTGATTTAGATATATGTACATAATTTTCAGGCTGTAACAAAAATCATAGGCCTCGTTACATTTGTACTGCCATTGTAACATTTACATGTTGACACAAAAAAACTACTTTAGCAAATAATCCAGTATCGTTAAAAGCTATGTTATATAGACAGTCAATGTCAAGTCAGTTGTGAAATTGTTGATGTTTGCCATGTAAATCAAAAAAATTGAGAAAGAGAGATGTTGACGAGGCTTTCTGTGCTTCATCACAATGATCAAAACAGTGTTGCTCAGTAACAATTGTCAGACTGAACAAAAAAACTACTAGGCACTGATGTTACCTAGTGGTTTTATATTAGTTTTTTTTGCAATTATAATTTTGAGTGTTCTGAAATCGCACAAAATTATTTTTGGCAAACATGAGCACATCAAATTTCTGAAATAGCGCTCGAAATATGCTTCTTCAGAGGGTTTTTAACTGGTTCCACACTATATATGTCTTTACTTTATTTTAGCCTATTTCCGATCTATCTCGATTTTTGATATATTCTTAGAAATATATTTTTTCATGCAACTTTTCATATTCATTATATTTGTGATATTAATTTTGACTTTACTATATCTCGACCTATTTGAGATATGTGCCGAAATGTACTTTTTCCGAGTTTTTTTAGTATTAGTTCTATAAAGGACATTATTTTTTATTATATTTCGACCTATTAAAGATGTATGAAGAATATTAAACAAGACATTTGTTATGTATAAATAAATATGTGAACACATATAAATATAGTTACCTCCAGCTCCAGTTATGTTATGCCGCTCTTTACCTCACCTAATACCTCAAGTTAGGCAACTAAAGTATATTTACTTTTTCTATAAATTTTTAGTCTTCACTTATATTTCTTTTATGTCAAAAATTTATTAATACTCTAATCATAAGAAGAATTTCAACAGTAGTTTTAGTAAAATAACTTCAGATATTTGAAAAATAATGACTATCAAACGAAATTCAAAAATAGATTTGATATTATTTCATATATGGTTTGTAATCAATTAGTAATCCACGGATTATAATATCTCCGTCTGCTTCCTCTAACATATTTGTTTTAAAGTAAATAAGAGACCTGCACTTAAAGCTCAGTGTTGCTGTGTAGAACAGCATAATAAATCGCCTCTGTAACTCATATATTATACCCAAGTATTCAGCTTATTAAAGATTTTTTTTTAACTTCTGGGTCTCCAAATACTCAGGATTTCTTTTGCGATTTTAATGTATAATGTATTGGAAACCTAACTAAATGCTGACACAGAGAAAAATTAGTAGAAACACCGACATCTAAGTCGCAGAGAATTTAGAATTTCCTAAATTCAATAAAAGGAAATTAGGAAAATTTATTAGATATTGAAATACATGAAGACAAACTCTATTTATTAGAATAAATGTTATAACAATTAATTATTAAATATTTTTTAAAACCAAACGAAGATAATACAGTCATCCATCTGTTTTCTATTTTGTATTTATAAGTGCGGTCATATTTTCCGCTGGGTCTGTTTATGTGCAGTCGTGTGAATGCATTAAATCCAGAAGTGTTGCCAAACTGTGTAAGATTTTATATGCAACATATTATGTTGTTGTCACTGTAGCAAACTTATTTGTCGTTGCTTAGCGGTTTTTATTGTTAGTGTAATTATAGTTGCTGGTGTTGTTGTTGGTGTTGATATTGCACAGTTGTTACTACTATGTTGAGGTCGTTATTATTTTATACTCTTAACTACTTTGCATTAATGGCCTTGTACTACAGTTAAAGTTGTTGCATTTGTTTCATTGTGTTTTTTGTCAAAAATGCATAATCTTCCTTTAGGCAGCACATACGGAGGGGAGTGCATTGTGGAAGCGTTACAGTGCAGGCTACAAGCACTAACATGACAGTTTTGTGAAAGTAACTACTGCTCATAATGAAGAAAAGTTGATATTAAGTGATAACATGAAATGATTGTTTACTGTAATATTGACGGTATAACCAATAGTGTTTCTAAATACCACACATAAGTTAAGATATTGGTAAGTGTCTTAAAGTTTTGGATAAAATATAAAATGCTTAGAGGACTGCTTTTATACAAATACTAAATTAACTGCAAATAGATCACTGGCACACAAAATTTTTTTCTGTTTTGAGTTTTTAATCTACTGTGCAATGTTGCATCATTGCATCAACATACTACATTGTACATAAGTAGGCGTGCATAGTTTCAAAAATATTACTTACAAATTTTTTAAAACCGAAATACATATTTTTCAAAATTGACTGCAGTTGGTTTCAAAATTTATTTATAAAAAATTTTCAAAAATTTTGATTTTAATTTATCTAAATTTTCTGTATATAAAAATGAATGGTAGAATAACAAACTTTATATTATCCATTGGTGGACGCCAGATACGTACACTCAGCACGAATGGATTAATGGATGCAGAAAAATACAAAAATTTAAAAAAGAAAACCGACGAGTATGCGATTTTGGCTGACGAAAAGAATCAAGGCACAATCAAGCGCAATCAAAAACTTCCAAGTTCTGCCTTGAACGAAAACGCAAGAAAGATGCCAGCAGACAATGAAAGGAACCAAGGCACTTCATCTGGCAGTCGGCAGCAAATTAGTACCCGGACCAAACGCAGGAGAGTGACGTGTACTGTTTCCAGACAATTCGGCACATATAGCCATTCTCGTCTGGATAACATTTTTTATAAGAATTGCAAAATCACTACTACTTCTGCGTTAGCCCGGGTTATCGCTGAGAAGAAGAAAGCTGCAGATGATTTGAACACTCCTCGTCGTCCGAAGCGACGATATTAGTATGTATTATATATACTCAATTATTATCGAACTAGTTCTACGTAATTAATAAAATAATATTATATCCTACTTTATTTATTCCCTTAGTTCGATAACATTATTTAATGCAACTAAGTCAATTTTATAAGGAATATTATATTATCTATAGTATCTTGCTTTCAACAATTACATTGCTGATTTTTATATCTTTTAAGGTTTTATAAAAGCTGCATGATCTGGCATGAATGTATCTGGCAAGAATGTATCTGGCAGGAATATATCTGGCAGGAATATATCTGGCAGGAATGTGTCTGGAATGAATGGATCTGGCATGAATGTGTCTGGCAGGAATGTATCTAGAATGAATATATGTGACATGAATATATCTGGCAGGAGTGTGTCTGGAATGAATGGATCTGGCATGAATGTATCTGGCATAAATGTATCTGGCATGAATGTATCTGGAAGGAATGTATCTGGCGTCCACTGTATATTTTTTACCAACGTTTTTACCTAAATTTATCTATAAAACAATAAAAAAAATTTGGCACTGCAGAAAGTCTTTTTCGTTTTAAAATTAATTTTCAATAAAGTTTTATTAGTACAAATTAAATGGTAAATAAAATAATGAGAAAAAAGAAAAAAAAAATAGGCAATGTACCCCATATAAGTTATTCCACTTCTTGAACCAAGAAATAATCTCTTGAATTTTATGTCGTTTTTTTATGAAATATGTACTGTCTACGTTAATTAGGAAATCTGGTGATAACTTTTTAGAACTTTAAAGTAATATAGTGATGTAGTGTTGAAGCTATTCCCACTACAAATAAACTATTACTATATACTATAGCAGTTTGTTATTAGTACTACAATATATTTAGTTTAAATTTTACCGATTTTACAACCATAAAAAATATGGCCAAAATGCTACATAATTTCTTTCGCTCGTGTATTTTATGACTTCATATTAAGGAACCCTTTTCATATTTCAAATCCATTTAGTAAAACTAATTTGGTCGAATTTAAATTGCTCATTTTTATTTGAATTTTATGAATACCAAACACTTTTTTACTCATTAAAAATGTTTTTAATATTAATGATAACACAAATCCTGAATGTCTTAAAAGTATCATGTAGCTTAGTAATTATGGTTAGGAAAAATTTGAATAACGCACATTAAAAACATTTAAAAATATTTATTATTCAAATATAATCCGGAAAGAATAGCGGGAAAACAAATCTTCCGCATTGTCTTTACGAAGGACAAACATCAATGAGCCGAAAATTATGAATTTCTTTAAACATCCTGTCAGCATTTATTTCATATAAAACAAACTCGAAAAGAAAAATGGAAGGAGAAGAGGTAGGGCATCATCGAAAAAAGGGACATCTTTTGTGCATCCTTTCATTCTTGAAGCTATGAAAATAAAATGAGATCATTTCGGGGACAATCAAATGAGGCGTGAAATATACTTCCAAAAATATAAAAATGATTGATGTGGTTTGGGGCTAGATTAGTCTTCTTCATTTTCTATTTAAGCTACACAATTTTTTATATTTAGTTTGAAAGATTTTTGCCAACGCTGTGTCTGAACAATCATAATAAAATTTAAAAATTGTTTATATGTAATGGATTTTTGTTTAAACAAAAGATACTATTTTTGAAATATTTTTTTAATATCATTAATTTTTTTTAGGCATTTATGTTCTGCTCATGCAGTTTGAACATAAAAGCGAGATTGTTTGATTCACCTTACTACATTCAAAATTAAGGGAATTGCAGACATCAGATTGTTAGTCTATTTTGAATTAAGTTTAACTAAAATTAAAATTATAAAAAGAACAACTCGTTATTTCAAGGGTCAAACGATATTTGTGTCGCACTTTTTACTGATTGATATATTTTCATATGTTTATATACCTATATCTAAAAGTAAAGTATATTTACTATATTCTCTAAAGAATATATACTAATATAAAACCTTCTGTTGAAATCAATTTGGTTTTGAAGCTTTTCTAACTCAAAACCCTGGTCAGTGGCTTAGTCGCAAAAGAATCCTAACACTTGTCGAGCAACATCCTGAAATCTTGATGCCATGGGACCTGATGAACCCCGACTTTACTTTATACAAATCCTTTAAAACTGAACTAAGCAACAAAGTATTTTGGAAAAGGATAGACAAAATCTATAAAATAAATCAGTACACGATATAATGGCTCTCTTACATATAAGGGTGCAGAGACGGGTATGGTAGGTTCGGTCAAAAAAACACTGGAAAGCACTGTGCACATAGCAGGTTGAAATTTATGTATTGTGCTCAAGAAAGAAACTACCACAATCGAAATATTACAACAGGTAGGCTGCCATTAGGGCAATGAACTCTCAACAAGTAACATCTAGACTGGTACTGAAATGTCTTTATAGGCCAAACACGCAAGGCCTACATAATCAGGTATCAATTCTGTGAGTACCGGACACGTTGGAATATCGGAAAAGAAACGAAGCAGCAGATGAACTAGCAAACAGCCGTTTTGTAGCGTAGGCTAGAGTCACTTCTCCTCACTCGTATTAGAAGAGGAAATCAAACAAAGGATTATATACTCGGACAAACCACCAAGACAATCCAGAACATGTATGACTTCATACAACCATAGCAGATCCAAGAATTGCATAAACAGCTTAATACTTATCACAGGAGTCCTAACAGGAGATTGCAGGCTAAAACACCACTTAGCGAAACTAGGGGCACATGCTAATGCTAGTTGTAGATTCTGTGAAATTGACGAACAGTCAAATATAACTCTTAAATATAAATTTCACACAAGGGAAATTATTAAAATTTGAAAAATATAATATTTGTCTTGTTTTATATGTATGATGTGAACACACAAGCATAAATCACATGCGTTTTCCAGCTCACGTCAATGGAAACGAATTAATCTTAATTTCATTAACATTTTAGCTAGAAATCTTGCTTTTATCTAGTATTTTCGCTTAAAAAGACGTCCATATATTAATTAAAATTAAACCGCCAGCAGATCTAACAAACTATTTTTCAGTGGAATATAAAGCGCTAACTGTCGTCTTTAATAAGTCATCCATCATTAAACTCAATTTAACTTATCCCTAGAAATTTAATTGAGGATCGTGATGTAAAGTTTTCTTATTATATTTCATTATATGAAATTATTATATAGATATATACAAAAACATATATTTTTCTACTCTAATTACCTTAAAAATGTCTCACAAAGCATAAAAAAATTTGTATCTAAAAAGAAAAACTTGTATATTAAGATAAAGAAGTTTAATTCATGTTCCTTTTTGATGGCCACAACAACAACATAATTTTTGCTACAAACTCCTAACATCAATACTCGTATGTGTGGCCCTTTTACTTTCTATCTGAGACTGCGATTAAATTTTATGTTTAGTCCATGTTTTATTGTTATCCAATGCACAAGGCGTTAAAACCCTTTAAATGTGTCAAGGATTATATAGGATATATATATCGTTTTCGGTAATTCTGGTTGACAAGCAGTTCTAACAAGAAAAATGGAACAACGTTACTTAAAGGAATAAGATTGTATACAAATATCACGTGCACATTATATGTCTATGTGAGAAAGGGCATTGCGTCATAAATTGTCCTTCTTCATTCTTCTTACTAAGAAGAGAATGAGAAAAAAAAAAATAAAAAATTTATTTAAAAAAACTGTTATAAATTCCTCGTATTTGTTTTAATGAAGTTTTATACAAAATACAATACAAAAAAAAATTCCAAACTTTGTCCTTAAAAAAGATGCATGTTTGATATTTTAAATCCTGCCGTAATGCGAGTGGGAAAAATTCCAAAAAAGGTTGCAAACTGTTTATTGTTTCTACATTAAACTCATTTATATATACATATATATATACATATTGTATCTGAAGAAATACATAAGCAAGCAAATCTCTTTTTTTTATGTAACAGAAAGTTAAACCCAACAACATTAAATCTTTTGCCTTAATTAAAATAACAATAAATTTGCCTTTACTTACCTTTTTGTTAGCAAGAGCTTTCAATAGATAAGAAAATAAAACAAAATTATTTAGAAAAACATTTGATTTCTTTAAATCTTCTTTAAAGCACACCTGACGTATCCTTTCACTGTGCACACAAGGTATATCTTGCACTCACCCGGCTGTCCCGCGAGACGTTCAGTGAAATGTCTGCTATAAGTCGCTCCAGAAGCCTCACATAGGAAGTTATAAATTTCATTGACGCGCATCAAATGCCAAATGCAGCTAATATAACATTTCCTCCTTGTGTGTTATCCTTGTTTTCTCCCTTTCCTTGTAGTTGTAGTTGGGATTCATGCCCTGAAATTTGAAATTTTAAAGCAATTAAATTTTTGAATTAAACTTTGACACAATGCTGATGCAGCACCCCACCCGGCTGCCGGCAGTCGGCAGCCGGGTCGGGGTGCGGTGCTGCTATGCTATCGTTTTGATGAACAAAAAGCAAAAGTGTAAAGAAATTTGAAAAAATTGATGTGTTGCTCCTGTTATCCTTGGCAAGCATACATTTTGGATTTCCAATTTAGAGTTTGTGGCGTGCATTGATTTTCAAAAAGCCAATGAATTTTTCACTCCGTTGTTTGGCATGTGAACACTTTCAAGTGCAAAATCCATCAGCTTAGCGTGCAAATTCCTGTGCATTCATGTACGTACGAGTTTCGCAAAATGCATAACAAAAACTGACGCCTTCCTTCCTTCCTTTCATCCCTTCATACCTTCATCCTTCTTCCATACTTCTTTGTCTTTGTCTTATGGGAGCACAAAAAGTTGTTAAAACAAAAAAAAAGCCAAATTAAATTAAATGTATCGAACGAAATCAATAAATTTTCCTACAGTTATTTTATTAAAAATTTAATATTAAAGTGATACGATACTTATTATCAAAGTCATTATGATCCCTGAACATAGAAACATCTAAGGGAACGAGAAACTTGAGTGTTTACTCCACCTTGATCCTGCTTCCTTGAATGTGTTTCTAGAGTTAGCAGTTTATCTTACCCTGGAGACCGTTAAAAGAAGTACTTACCCTTACTTTCTTCAGTTTACCAATAACAAATGAAAGGCGCTTAAGCCATGTGTAACTTTCCGGTCAAATTGGCCCGCCTACAATCAAACTAGATGTTCAGAACTTATGAGAATTGATCATGTGAATATTTCAAGCCTTACTGCAGTTCTTTTTGATCATTAGTGTATGGGAACTCACGCAAAAAAACTGTGCATTCCTCATAATCCTCACTGCAGACGTTGCGAAAATCTGCAGGAAAAAGAAACCATTAAACACTTACTGACTTTGGCGTCGAGAAGAAGTAAGTTTTTTTTTCTAAGTTGGTTGATATTTCTTTAACAGATTATCAAACTGTTCATCAGAAAAAATGAAACAGGTATATAAATTCGACAGATTAAATTAAGTCTGCATTCTTCTATATTAGGGTTTCTTGAAAGGAATGTGATAGCAAAACGACGTAATTTTTACGTAATTGAGGTACATGGAATGTTACCTATTGTGATATCTCTAACAGTTGTGGTCACGGAGGGAATATGGAGATGATCCAAAGTTACATTTCATAATGAATATAAATGAGGTATATGATCCCGTTGGTCTATCAGCAGAGAGTTTCTTAAGTTAACTTAAACTATTAAAGTTTATCGACAAGCATTTCATTATTTCTTGGTTCCACACGTTTTGGGCTTTGTTGAACTTTTGAAAACCCAAATTGGAAGTCCCAAACGTATGCTTGCTTAGGACAACAGGAACAACACGCTAATTTTTTCATTCGGTTTAGTAAAAACCAATATACTGAAATCATAAACACAGCTCTTAAAAATTGAATTAAAATTAGTATAAAAAGTATATGTAGTTTTTAAGGAGTTCATGTAGTTTATAAACGCGTACGTACCAAAAAGCTGTAAAGTCTTATTTATATAATAGTACTTAAGCAAGAGGTCCCCTTTTCTCACCGATCTGATTGAGCTGTCATCCTGTAATGTTAAGGACCTGGCCAAGTTTATAGAACTGCCAGATTGGTTTTCCTTTACCTAATGGAGAAGTTGTTACCTTCTTCAGCGTTGGCTGTATACTGATTTAAATCTATGTACATATCAATGACATTCCTAAGGTACCACAATTGGCAATTATTTGAGCTCAAGTGAGCTTTTTGGAAACAAGGCCGCCACTTCAACCTATCTACCTTTTTCTGCCTTAAATTTTTTACACATCAGCTTACTTACTTTAACCAATATTTAACCAATAGAATTTACGACTTACTTGACTTTTTGTGCATATGCTATAATCAATTTATTTTAATTGAATAAATCGAGAACACTTATTTTAAATGTAATTTAGTGTAATTAATTCATTTTAAATTTATTTATAAATGAAATAAAAATATTTTATAAAACCACATTCTGTACATAAAATATTAATGAGCTTCTGTCATTGCAATTCGATATCTCGCCATAAAATTGTAGTAATTTTTGGTTTGGTTTTATTTTTATCTCATAAGCCGCTCCTACAGTCAAAATTATACTAATAATGCAAATTACATGTAATCTGCAGATTTTGTTTTTTTTTTTGTTTTTTTTTTATTAATATTTACAAAGTCAACATTTTGGGATACGAAATATTTTCATTTATATTAGTCAGAGCCAGCTCAGATTATATATCGAATTTTGCACGCAATAATCGCATAAATTTCCGCTCGAAAACTTAATGCTGATTCCAAATTATTATTTTTTTCATATTGGGAATAAATGTTACATGTGTAACTGGTAATGTTTTTACAACGACATAATCGCATCTTATGGATATGAATATTTCATGAAATTTTAATATCTGAAGACAAATTCAATTGCCTCACCACATGCAGATTGACAGTCTTATATTGCGATTTTCCTCCGCAATTCATCAGAACAAATGAACTGAGAGTAAAATTTAAATCGCATCAAAATAAAATCAATACGAATTAGAATTAGTCAAGTCAACGCTACGCCAGCAAATAACTTTTCAAATTGAAAAAATTTCAAAAAAGACACCGAAATTAAAAACAATTTCGGTGCCTTTATTATAAGAAAAAACCTTTATATTTTTATATTTTTTATATTGCATTTTATATTTATTTCACATCATCTTTAATAATATTTCGCTCCTCATACTTCAACTCTTCATACCACTTCATACAAATCTTTAATGATTGTGATGAAAGTTACTCTAGTAACGTTTGGTTAACGTCTGTTACAACACAAAAGATCAGCCATAGTCGCAGTACCCCACTCCGTTGGAAGCAGGTACCCCATTTATTCCTATTCCTATTGCTACTCTAGTAAAGTATGTAAAGTAGTTGGTAGCCGTTTATAAGTAGTCGGTAGTTGGTTAGCTGTCAGAAACACAACAATTGATGTTTGACGAAAGTTGCAATTTGATCGTCTTCACGTGTGTGCAACTTTTATTCTTAAATATTATATGGTCTTTTATCAGCCCCCTGCAATGAAGGGGTTAGAATATTCCAGCGATAGGCATGCCTGTCGTAAGAGGCGACTAAAATCTCGGCACTATGCCGACTCTTGTGTACATGATAGTAAGTGATCCGTCCCACTTACGACGCTTGACCAGGGGTATAAATTTAGTACCTCGGCTGTGCTGACCAGTTCTGGTTGGACTCGAGGGGGTTCTGGTTAATACCCAAACTTACACGAGTAGATTGAACCATTTCATTCGGGGTGAAGTTGGGTATTCATCACCAGGTGCTGTGACCCAAACATGTCACAAGTTATGTCCAAGTGTAAGTTATGTTTGATATATATTTCTTCATTAGTACCGGCGAAAATTGCTTTTGAAATTCCAATGTGGCGTTGATTGACGTTTTGTATTACTATGGGTGTTTTTGAAGACCATAGTATTAAGCCTCCACGGCATAGAATACTAATACTATTGCACACTGGGCATTATTATGGAAAATAATACTTTTCGTAGAAAAAATGTTTAAAACCCATGATATTAAATTTTATTTTAAGAAATTCTGAACTCTAACTTCACTTCACAACTCACACTGTAGCATCAACCAACTTTTCACTAAACGTAAATAATGATTTCTCGATAATTGGCAAAAACATTCCTAATTACAAGCGAGTACGGCATCATCGACATTGTTACAGTAGCCATAGTAATCTTTTTTAAGGACATCAATCTCTTCTTGCATGTGCAGTAGTTGCAGCATTCAAACAATACCACTCCATTGAATATTGGAAAAACTCGGCATCTGTCGTCCGCGGACAGCTGTCAAAGAAGATTGGTGCGCTGTGACATTCCGCTGTATAACCACTCAAATTTCGCAGGTTGTCATGCTGATCTGGACAGATGCTAATAACGAATTACGAAGTATTTGGTAACGAGCTTTGAATTTTTATGTCACATGCGTTTTGAATAGCCGTCAATACACACAAAGGATAAAGAAACTAATATTCAATTTGAAAAATTTCGAAAAATTTATTCCATTCATATTATTTTTGAATAAAGAGTAATCAAATGTCGTTGCAAGTAATTATCCCAATGAAATATTACTGTGTAAACCTTAAACAACTCTATTCCTTTATTATTAAAAATGTGGAATATTTAGTAAAACACTAGCATTATTTTATATATACACATTTTGGAATTCAGCTTGACCTCGTCTATTTACTCGAAAAGGATTTCATTAAATAATTAATACAAACTTCATGCAGTATGTTAGCTTCTAGGTCAAATTTGGTCTAATGGATATGCAAACTTTTATTTATCCTGTAATCTTTGTCTGATTCTAAACAGTTTTGATGAAAAACATATTCTCGCCTTATCAAATGCACGCACATGCAAACAGATGTTTTAAGTACCATATGAGGGTCCTTACAAACCTCAAATTAAATATGCAAATACTTATTCAGACAATTTATGGGTGCTTAAATAGGAATACTCATCGGAAAAGTGTAGTTATGACAACAGTACAAATACTTTGCAAAAGTGGTGAATGGTGAACCGAGACAAGGCAGGAGATTGCTCTTCATGCATACGTTTCGTAAGATTAGAAAGTGAAATACTTTGTTTTAATCCTTTCTGGAAATGCGTGCAAGTGTGTAATTTTCAATTAACTACTAAGTTTTTTGTGTTTTAATAAAAGCCGCACACTAACCCCCAACCGCCCATTCTCGGCATTATTATAACAAGTTTTTGTTAAAATGTTACACTACTTATAACTTATTTTCCCTAACAAGGATATTCAGTGTTGCGAAACTACTTTATCCGCCGTTGTTTTGTGGATTTTAATTAAGGATTTTGTTTAGAACGTGTTGGCAACACTCAATTAGTGGTTTCCTACGAACATTTTGTCTGTTCTCACATAGACATCGATTTCACTTGCAACTCTTCCTCTACAACTTAATATACTTAGAATGTTAAGCTCCTGTTTGACGAAAATTTTCCATTTCGTTCTAAATTAATAAATTTAACTTTAATTACTTTAGCCGCAAGTATGCAGAAGAAGTTTGTAAGAGTAAGCAATTTGCAGAGTCTAAAAAATAGTTTGCAATAATTGAAAAGGTTTCGTCAATGATTATTTCGGAATGATGTGTACACAAATTTGGCTTAAGATGAAACCACAGAAGGAATTTTGGCCAATAACAAAATAAAAGAGACATTCATTTTTTATTGGTTTTATATTTTAAAAACAATAGTGAAAAATCAATTATTTAAACCATAGTTATTTTAACTTCACTTTCTTTTTAGCATAAATCTATTAAATCAATCATAAAAAATAATTTTCAACACCCATCACTATCCAAAAGAAATACGTTCTTAGGGATATAGTTTTTGTATGCTGACAACTTATCAGACTGTTAACCGGTAAAAACGAAAAACCGATTAAAAGATCTAAATTCGATGGGTTGAATTTAGTTTGCATCTTTCTATCTTAGGATTTTTTGCGTGGAATATAGTAGCAAAACGGTAAAAATCGCATACTTAGGCCAATGAAAGGTTGTCTGCTGGCTTGGAACTGCGACCAAACAACCAATCCATCGCTATATATCGAACATACTTTGAGCTCATGAACTGTCAGCATTATCATATAAAACATTAATTCATTTTCACACCTTTGTGGCCGATTTTATATTCCAACTTAAATAACAATACTGATTTAAATGATGCTTAAGCCCTCTACTTAGTTAGTTTTGAGACTTAAGTTACAAATGCAAAATCAACCGTTAATGTAGGACCTGTTAAATGCAACACAACTACTCCTATATAGAGTGACGGTGGTCATATTACGACATAGGTATGTTATTGTATATGTATATTATAGTATATGACAATATTAGTACTCGACCTGATCCTATATTTTTTCTAAGCCGATTTAGTTATAACCATCAACTGCATATACCAATTTTTTTTTTTTTTGACTGTAAATGGATCGATACATCTTTTTTAGTATCGTTATTTTATCTTCGGAAACCGAAAACAACTTTACGAATTCTTGACAGGTGGGTGTGGTGCTTGGTTTATCACATTCCTCAAATTCATGCCAAAAAATTTTTAACAATTCCTTTTCAGTAATTTCATTCGAAGTCTTGGAAAAATTTTATATCTGTAAAAGCAAACACATCTACTTTCTAAAGGCAATATATTAAAACCTCATTTTCAAATTTAAGTTGCGTATACATACATACGGTATATACATTTATATTTATATATCTACCCTGTCTTAATATATTTTTAATATATTAAATACATTATACCTTTAATTGTTTATTGTGAACTAAATAGCTCTTTTCGGTTAATAGACTTTCATGGTCGACCAACAATATTTAAGAGACACTATTCCACCATTTACTATTTCACTATTTATTCGTTAGCAATGTGACCCTTACGGTCAATAGATGCAAACTTGTTCAACTCTTTATTGTAGGACCTGGGTATTCTGCAATAGTTCGACACAATCTGATTAACTGTTAAAGACCATTTAGCACTGCAAGGATACAAGTATAACTCTTACTAAGCTCTCTGCTGTCACTAAATAATTATTTTCAATAGACAGATTAAAACTGGGTTATTCAAATAATTTGAAGATAATGTTCATTGCGTCAAGCAATAAGCAACTTCACATGGAAATTTTTTATATATTCAGTGAGCAGTTGATACTTTTAATTTAGTTTAAATGGATTTTTGTTTAACATCACAGCCCAGAGTGCACAATTGTACCGTTTCACAAATTCAATCCAAGTGCAGCCGTTGAATCTCTTGTAGCATTGAATTTAAATATTTTATTTAATGATATATATCTCTGTGACTTCACACTCAACAATCTTCACTCTCCTCATGGCTACAACCATATGCCATTGAGTCCTCAAGTCAATTGAAGTGATTATTGGCATTGAAATCCAACATTGACGATTAATTGTATTGTCTTTTAGAGAATTATACTTTTAATTAAAATACTTTAAATACCAGTAACGCTAGAAAAATTATTTCTAAAAAGAGAGAAACTTTAACAATTGAAAAATTAAATTATTTTTATTAAATTTTAAGCTCGGGTAATGGCATCTTAAATCCGGATAAAAAATTAAGTCATAAATTCACTTGACTCCATGAGATCTCAATAAATTCGTTAACGTTGAGCGCCAAGTGGGAAATATGTTGAACCTTTCCTGGCGCATGAAATAAAACAAGTCAATAAATAAATTGTTATCCTGATTCCGATTATGGGGAGATTTATTTAATTGTTGCCAAAGAAACCTGAGCGCCAAGTGTCGTTTTGTGACTATTAAAACCCAAATAATGGTGCACATCTACCGAGAGCACTGTTGAAAGGATAAAATAGCACAGAGCTAAGGATATCATATAAATTCCCTTACTGCATTTATGTACGACCCTATATTAACGTTTTGGAGCGATTCATAAAAAATAAAGTATTTGGTACTTCTGTTTATATTTCGTAATAAAATATCTTTTCCAAGGATAATTGTCACATAATTGTTCACATTTATTTGATGAATTCAGTCAATGGTTCTTTTATGTGTCGAAATGATTTGAAAACTGTATTTACAGACTACTTCCTGCTTCAAGCAATTTACTTAAATATAGAATTAAATTAAAGATTTCAATTTTGTGGTTATATTAATAACACTTATAGGACGACCATTTTATGTCCATATAAAGAAATACATTATATCAAGCGCTTACGACGAAGGCAAGGTTTAAAAAACATTTAATTGAGTATGGTAAGCACCCTCTCTCCCATATGGCAGATAATAAAACATAGAAATTTATAACGAAAACTTTTATTAAGAAAGCCCACGACACTAAATAAAATCAAGATATCATGCAAATTAATTAATTTTGCGAGAGAATTCAAAAAAAAAAAAAACAATTAAAAAAAATGTGAGAAAGTATCAGGAACCCGGTTTATGGCCGCAGCTATTTAGCATGTTAGATAATACAAATTTTTATCGAGGAGTTCTGAACTGTTTTTCCTAAACATTATAGTATTATAACATTACTCTTCTTAGCCATGATAAGTTCATTCCTGAAGAATACTTCTATCAATCAATCAACGTTCTCAAATGTAATGAACTACAAGTCAATCGTATGAGGATTGACGCAATCCTCGTACGACAGGGTTTAAAAAATAAAGCTATTATAGTGGTAAAGAGCTTTAAATGCTTGGTTTTACATTCCAATTCAGATGTAAGTTACTTGGCTTGAAATCACTTGAAATCATGGAAAAACAAAGAAGAGAGACTACTGAATATCTTATATAGAAATACCACGGTCTGGCAAGATTAGGACTTGTATATCTAATCTAGTAATCAATATATAGAGCAACGCTGGAGATCAATATTTAATATTTTGTGTGCCAAAAAAATATGAAAAGAGTTGAAAGACAAAAACAACTCTAGGAAAGAAGAAAGAAACAATAGAGTCTACTGAATACGTCATATACAAATGCCCCGGGGACCTTGACTCAATGCAATTAAAAAAAAAACTGCACTGTATGTACTATTAACTTTATATTTACATTTCACTAATCACTAATTCTTATTGGAATTTATTTTGAAAAGGTTCTAATATAATTGGAACAGTTAAAAAGGAAAAAAATCCAAAGACATTCCCGAGAAGACCATATTAGGAGCATGTTATGCACACAGCCATGGTCAAGTAAACTGAAATTGTTATTGTTAAATAATATTTTCACTTAATATTTATATATACGCACGATATTTCAAATATTTGTCAAAATCTAAAGCTAACCAAAAATCTGATGAAGTCAAAACTTATAAAGCTGTGGGTTTAAACTTGCCAGATATACGAAATATAACTGATTTCATTGTGGCGTTGCCCCCTGTTGTGAAGTCAGGTAATTATTATTTATATTCAGGTAATAATCTTATGTTCGATAGAAATCAATTGATAGATATTTTTTAATTGTTATTAAATATAATTTTATTATCATTAACCTATATTGATATATTATAGATTTTATTCCAATAATCTACATATAAAAATATTTATTTATTAAGTATTCTATGTAAATTATTATAAATTTATTTAATATTTACTGTTGTTCGGTCATATGACTCTAATATTAAAGAACTAAAAAAAGAAATTGGAAAAGAATTAATTGGATTTTTTGTCAATTTAAAGTGTATCAATAAAATCTTTTAAAGTTAGTTTAAAGGAGTCTCTAATTATTTTAAATTACTTTTATCATCAAATAGATGTAATCATTTATATAGTCATTTGGACTCTCCGCATACATGCTGGAAACTCTAAAGAAAATATATTAAATTTTTATTGTATTAAAAATGAAAAAATTAGTAAAAAATGTAGTAACCTACAATATCCATTATTTCCAATATGATCCACTCTATAGCCGAACATCATATAAACAACTTTACGAATTTCTGAATTTACATCTTTATATTCTCCTTTTAATTTATTTTATTTTATGATTGTTAGATTCTAGCTCTGCTCCTAATTAATTCGATTCCTTCATATATTCATAGTCATTTAATTTGTTTCATTCAGAAGGGATTGTGCACGTTTAAGGCTTTCAATCTATAAAAAATAAAAATTGTGAATAATTTGCTTCATAAGCTCACCACAGATGGTGAAGGGTCTTTCTAATTTTTTAGTACACGCCAATAAGTCGGCTATCGTTACAGTGTTACCAATGTAAGAAAATTTGTTATCGCAAAAATTCATTTTATAATATTGGACGGATATTATGTTATATCTTAAACATGAAGACCGACGTCAGCGAATCTAAAACGACTATTTTCTCACATTAAGACGCAAGAAATAATCCAATCAATTAATTATTAATTAATTAATTAAATAATTAATTAATTTTTTTTTAAATATTATTCCAATGAATCAAATTAATATAAATTAGTGATCATATTTTGTAACAACAAATCATATTAACTTCACTCCTCATTGGCTTTCGTTTAACGTTTGAAATTTATTTATTTTTGTTTTTAATTACCTCTGCTTGTAGTTCCTCAAATAATGATCTACATTCGTTTGAAGTAGTATTGTTCCCCAAGTGCAAGGCTTTGTAACTATCAACGTTGAAGTGACTCTTCGAACAGCGAATCTCTAATTCTAGTTCCAATTCTTCGTTCCGTCTACGAATCTTTGCATTATCTAGGCGTAAGTCAAGTTCTTTTTTCATATATTCATAGCCCCCATCAACACTTTCCAGCTGCTGTTCTGATTGCGGTAACTTTTTAGTATTTGACAATTCAGTTTCCAATTTGGAAAGTTCCTCCTTGTACCCCGCTAGACTTTTTTCTAGCGTTTCAACACGTTTGCGTAGTTGAGTTTCCAGATTTGTTTTAACGCAAGTATTGGACACTTGATATAAAATAAAAGAAATTGTAGCTTAGAATTTTGCTCGGAAACATACACATATTAAATAACACTTACTTGTTAAATGTTTATCGAAATTTTCCAATAATTGTTTAGAATAGTCACGCTCCTTGGAAACCAAATGTAATTTCCTTTGTATACGTTCTTCGTTATTTTCATGTCTCTTTAGAGCTTCATATAGAGTTTCAATATTCTTAGCATATATACCGCATTTCTAAAATAAAATTTGTACACATGAACATATATATCAGTCAATACATACCTCTTTATATTCAAACAAATCGGATTCTATGCATTTAGTTTCCGATACTTTTGCATTTTTTTCTGACACCATTACTATATCTTTTTGCAACAGTTCCTCAATTCTGGCACGTAATGCCAAAGGATTAGCTTTGACATTAGTGGGACAGTGATCTTGGGCTATTTTTTTCCATGCCACTAGTTCATCTTTTGTGTGTTTTAATTGAACCTTAGAATTTAAAAACAAACAGTTTCATATTTTCATATTTTATTAAATAATGCATAGGACAGACTAAACGTACTTGTAATGCAGCAGCCTCTACTTTGCCTCTTTCCTCCTTTTCAAGGCGCGTTTTTAAATCATATACTTGTTCTTCCAGCAATAGTTTATTACCTATCAGCTCATGCAAACGTTTATTTTTGATACGTAAGAACTCGACCTCTTTTTCCATCTCAGAAAACTTTAGAAGACGCGCATAGTTATTCTATAATATGATATAATTTGATTAAATATACGAGTATATATTTGGTGTGCATATTTATTTCAATGTAATATAATCTTTACTAACAATTATATAAATTGATTGTGTGCAAATGTATGATACAAACCTTTGTTATTTCTTTCCAATCTCCATAAGAGGCGATTTTACTTTCCAAATCTTTTATTTTTGAATTAGCAAAATCAAGTACATATAAAACTTTATCATGTCGCAGTTTTAAATTGTCATAAAGGCTTGATTTCTCTTGATAACTTTCGCTCTGTTCAGCCACAACACCCAGCTCACCAGTGAGTAATCGCAATTCCTTTAAAAACAAAACGCAACATTAAATGATGTTCACCATACCATATTCTTTTACTATTACCATAGTCAAGTTGTCTGCCTGAAGTCTATATTCTTCCAGTTCGCTGGTCATGCGATTTTGCGCTTGCCGTGCTTCTGTTTCTATTTCATATTTTGATTTCTGGAGCTTAAGTATAGTTTCTTCCAAATCGTGTTTTTTACAATTAAACTCACGTTGCATTCTCAACAATTCTTCTTTAGCCGCTCGTTCCTGTTTGCATATCACCTCTAGTTGTGTTTCTGCATCCTCTATCTTCTTTGTGGAAGAAGCTAGTTGCCTTTGCAAATCTTTAACCTCTATTCGATGTATTTCTTCGAGTTGTGCGCGAGCTTTGTGTTGTTCATCAATGAATTCTTTTAAATGTGACACCTAAATAATATTATTATTTATTCTACATATTATTATTCTATATATTTTGTATTACTCTGGCCCTCGATTCTATAAGATCTGCTTTAAGGCATCTAGTTTCCCAAGGATTTGGGGGTGTGCCTGCTGACGAAATAAAAGATTTTATGGCATTATTGGAACTATCCCTCGGTGATTGTGTATCCCCACCAGATAATTTCCGCTTTCTGGAAGCTATAAAATATTTTAGTTTTTCGGTAAAATAATTATGGAATGTATTTTTATTAAAATATGCACTACTTGTCTCTGACGGCGTATCAGGTAGCGTAAACTTAAACTTTTTTAGTGCTCTGTCGTACGCAATGCTATCATCGAACCCTTCCATTATTTCGTCGGACTTTAATTCTATATGTTCCATTGTATTAAACGAGAGTTATTGTATTGCAGTTGTATTAAAATGCAGAAGAAAAATGTATGAGTTGCAGATGCCCGTATTTCTCCAAAGCTTGACGCTGTTGGCTGTCAAAGTTTTAAAAAGGCAAATGTTAGCAGTACTCATACACCATCATGCAAAGTTGACAGTATTTAAAAACTAACATTATGCAGTATCTACGAAATTTTTACTAAAATCTTTATAAGTTTTTATATAAAACTATGTTTTGATTACTATTTTAAAAATGAATTTATTTTTATTTATTTTCTTTTACTAATACTAGATTCACACGAGAATTTTGTTTGTAATTTTAGCTTTCAAAAATCTCATTTTGCATTGAAAGCAATACCAATTGACAGCTAAAATTACAAACAAAACGTTCTTGTGAATCAAGTATAAAACCGAGAAGCACAAGAAAGGTGATTACTAGCAGATATATGGTAGAGAGTAAAAAGGAATACAGATCGGCGCGAAGCCTAGAAAGGCGAAAACAATTGTGCAATAAGCCGCCAGCTGATCCGTTTTACCAGAAGAGTGAAAATCCGCTTGATTATGCGTGCTAAAGTATAAATAAGAAGAAAGGTTCGAATTATTGAAATTATTATACACATAAATTAAAAATTTAAAAATGAGAGAAAGAGAAAAAATTTGGTTTAAATTTGGTCACGCTGACGAGATTTTACCCTCGTCACGTTGGTCAAAAGTCTGTTGCTCAGTTATATTTAGCAGAATGAATCAGCTGATTGCTGGTTGAATTCATATCACTATTCACTATTTTAATTTACGAAAAGTAAAATCAAAAATATTCCAAAGTGGACTATCATATTGCCAGAAGATGGCGCGAGCAAGAGTTTTCTATCAAGCTGGTAGCAAAACACAATGATTGTTGAGCAAAATAAGAGTTTCAAATTGAACTAATCAAAAATAGTATTTATTGCACTTTAAATTTGATACAACTTGAATTCACATTAGTAACCAGTTTAGACTTAGCACACTGGATTTATTAGCAGTTTGGATGAATATTATATTATCTTCTACCTTTTACTTTATAATATCATACTGTCACTTGTTCCTTATGTTCTAACCTGTTTACACTGTATCATATCAAACTGCCAACGATATTTTTCACTAATTTCATTTTATGTTGTATTTACATATATTCCACATGGAGCCCGAACTCTATCTTTAGTCCACCGCTTTGTAATTATTTCCGACGTAATATATACTATTTTTATCAAAATAATACTATGTATTTACAATAACTTTACTTAAGCGGAGCCTAACTTCACCCACAGGCTGAAAGAACACTAGTTATACGTATAGTAGGCCATTCGCAATGGAACAGCTTTATAACATGTTAGAGTGGCCCGGATAAAAACGCGGCACCACTGATAATAAGTGCCAGTTTTTATTTTACATCTTTTATTTTTATTTTAATAATATTTTGTTGTATTTAAATTATATTTTTAATA
This sequence comes from Teleopsis dalmanni, assembly GCF_002237135.1. Lineage (NCBI taxonomy): Eukaryota > Metazoa > Arthropoda > Insecta > Diptera > Diopsidae > Teleopsis > Teleopsis dalmanni. The sequence goes on from NC_051848.1 coordinate 21,325,441, forward strand.
TTATTAGCATTATTGCTATAATATGGGGAGGAGGAGGGAGTGAACATACAAGGTAAAGTGTCTGATTGCATTTAACTTGGTAAATGTCAGCTCGATGCTTTGCACTGTTCTCCCAAGTTGACACACAATCCCCACGTGGCCCTCTCTGGATAGCTAGTTCCGTGCGTAGTGAACTACTGTGTACAGCGAAATTCTCCTCATAAATATATGAAGTTATGCGTCGGACTTGGCCCATATGAAAACACCTTCCAATGATAACGAAGAGTTAGTCTCGAATAAGGAATCGATATTAATGATGACAATCGCAAAAGTTTTAAGGAACATGATTTAAGAATATACGCATTTGCACAGACTTTACTCGTACATTTTATTTTATTTTAAAATTTGTGTAATTTCTGAATCAGCTGTTTTGGTTTGAATTTAAATTGTTGTATTGTTTATTTGCGCGGCACTGGTGTTCTCACCAGATTTTACACAAAACTGATCCATGAAAATCTGTGTAAAAAACGTAATTCGGCACATTATTTGTGTTACGCTCTCAGTTTGTACTTTACTTGTGTTTTACTAGAGTTTTACTACGAGTAGCTTGTGGAACAGATGTGATGTGAACGCTAAATCAACTTTAACAAAGTTCGTTGACTTAAGTTCGTAATGTAAACCACGAATCACTTTCAGTTCAATTATTTTAAGTTTCGGCTTACTTTATTTAAGTTAGCTTAAATAAAATTAACTTTCAGTGAAAGTTCGAACTTTATTGTGACTGTTTTTATATGAAAAAGTTGGCTTTGGTCACTGGTTTTAAGCTCAAAGTCGACTTCCACCAGCGGAGTTCGTAATGTAAACCCAATACACATACCCCATATATGTAGAGTAAAGGGAGTATAAAAGTAGGAGATATAAAAATAATTTTACTGAAACCCTGAAAAGAAACAGTTTGACTTTATCGAAAGTAATATTTTTTCTTTGACAATTTTTTTTAAACGCTGAAAGGAACGGACCGGTCGCGTTTATTATACTTTTATTTTATAAATATTTTAATTTCAAATAAAATATTTTTGTTGTTTAATATTAAACGAAAGTTTACAGGACTGGGTCAACTACTTAATGAATTGCAGAAGAAAAAAAATAAAAACGGTGTAAAGAATATTTTGAATCAAATTTTGGATAAAGTACAAGTAAGTTCTAAATTAAGAACATTTTCAAATTACCGAAAATGTGTTATGGGGCCAAAGTGAAATGATTTCAAAACGTAATAGCAAAAATTTTGGAAATTACATTTTTTTACTGCAAAACGGCAACGAATTTGTTGATTTGGGGAATTGCGTGAACGCGGGGCGGCTTTAATTATTACAAAACTTTTAATTGAATTTGGCATTTCGTTCAATACTCGGTCGTACGCTGACTTCTACATAAATTTTTGCCAATTATAAATTTCAACAAAGAAGGAAACTCATTTTCGATTGTTTAAACATCTGCTTATCTAGTTTTTTTACACGCAGAGTATTTGGGCTCGGGTGCGAAGAGGGTGTGTCGAAAAAATTATAAAAGATCATCAAATTTATTGTGAAAGTTTGCAGTAAGAAAAACTTCTGCAGTTTGTGTCAAGAAATAATTTATAAATTGTTTTATGCAGTTAAATAGACGTCAAGAAGTTTTGGAGAGCTATTGACAATAGGCAGAGGTGAACAACATTTGTTTTCTTTATATTCTACAATCATCTTTAATATCAATTAGAAAGTAGCTGTTCCTACTTATTGTACTACAGTGGAATATAGTGTAGGGATGCAAGGGCATATCTCCTAAACAAATTCTTCTCCATAAATGAGTTTCATCAGTTTCACCTTTTTGTCACTAAAGCAAATTAAAGTGGATTGTAGTTAAACAGGAAAATTAACTTTAATGGATTTCAATATTCTCAAGAATTTTCTTAACTATGATTTATGTCAATATAACTTCTTTGCTCAGATATCAAGTCATAAAGTTGAAAATTCTTTACAAAAACACAAGTTAGTCCTAACATATATCGTCAACTAATGCAAATATATAGAACTTTTTATTGATTTAGCAACAACTATAAACGATAGAAAAGTAAGCAATCTAAAAAGTTTACAATTTAAAAGCATGATATCCCGGAACCACACTATACCAACAGCATCGCCCATCATCTGCTATATCATCGGGAGAACGTATAATGAAAAATTCAGAAGAAATTTTTGTATGTTAGGTGCGTCTCTGAACGCAACATTACAACTACTCTTCTTGAGATATATAATTGGATGATACTGACTTACGTTGCAATGACACTAACAGTGTTAATTTGCATTCCATCGATTACTATTGCATTATTTGAAATACAGAAAATTAAAAAATTAATTATTATTAGTACCTAGCAGTTTCTTTGTTAACGATTTATATAAGAAATTTTTAATCACATATATATATATGTATATTGAATTAAAGAATTATTTTAGTAAATATTTTACTTATAATTTATTACCGTCCTCTTCTGACATGGTGGAAAAGGAAAATTTTATTCGTGAAAAAAATTTAACACAAATAATTTTAAAAATCCAACCAACTCAGACTGCAGATACTGTAGAGGAGAGAGAGAAACTGCGTACCATGTGCTCTTGGGGAGTGACCGACTCTGATGCACAAGCAGAAGAAACACCTAGGAGAGTATTTCATGTGTCATAAAGATTCAAGACTAAGAAAGGTAGGCTCTATACTGTCTTTCATTAAAGTAATTGGACTTGGAGAAACCCTCTTACACGAGTAAGGGGCACAATAGATCTTTTAGGTCGCAGTGCATAATCCTTTCTTTTAATAATAATAATATTAAAATTCATGGAATTGCATTTTAATTGAATATTTAATCGAATAGATATGGTTTGTACTTAAATTACTTTTTTTTTTTTTAGATAAACTTTAATTTACCAATATAGTCGGCAAAATGGTGAGCGATGAAAAAAACTGTAAGCTTCCTCAACCTGGTGCTCCACTAAAAAATTATATAAAACTTGAGTTCAGATCTTCCTTCGATCTGGTTAACCAAGAACGTTTACTGAAAGTCAAGACTCTAACCTATTTTGGACTGCTGATAAAAATAAGAGCACTCGCCGCTAACCTAGAGACTAATGCTAATACCATAAATGTAAGTAGACAACACATTTATATAAATATATATATATATATGTATATATATATATATGTAATTAATATTTGTATGGTAATATTTTAATTTAAGGTTATGTCGCAAGCTATCTCCAAACAAAGCAAAAGGATTCGATTTATTAAATCCAAGTTTGAGAATTCAATCGCTGCAAGCAAACTCTATCATTTATTGATTGCAAATCATCTTTTCAAAAAGCAAGACCGAATTCCAAATCGTAGAGGTAGGTACGTGTACTGTGGCAGTTTGGAGGCTGAAATCACTGAGCGCTTGGAAGATCTAATATCTGAAGAAGAATATAGTTTGGAGCAATTTAGTAAGATTAGAAACTTCCAAGAATCTGAGATATATTTGCTCAATCACACAGAGCTTCTTAACTGGAAAATAGTTGATTTCGTAATTACGCAGATTTTGTGCTTTAAAGTAGAGAAAACATACCAAAAATTAAACGACGCGGCGTTTCAGTGTGTAACTTTGGTAATAATTTTGCACTATATGGAAAAGTCTCATCGCAATCCAACAGAGTGCATCAAGAAATTCTTTACGGATATTAAAGTTAATAGACACTACCGTTTAAAGTTTTTACTAAAACAGGATTTACTGGTACTTGGCATAAAGACAATGGAAAAGGTTCTTAAAAGCACAAACAACCAGCAGATACTGAATGAACCATTGGATATTGTAAGAAATTACATTTAATATATATAAATAACCTGAAAACATTATATAGACTTCAAAAAAATGCTATATGCAATAATAATAAAAATTAAAATTAAATTTATTTGAAGTCAAAGATTATAAAAAGTGAAGTAGTGATAAATTACAGGTTATTCTTTTTAATCCTTTTTACAGCTGTTTTGAATATTGCCGAATATCTGTCATCAGTAGTTTTTCGGGAATATTTGTTTGAACTAAATTTTTTTATATAATTTTTCGATTGCAAGTACTCCATCGTTGGTCATAATTTTTTCATACTTTAATTTTGTCAGTATGATTATATATATCATTATATGCTATATAATTAAATTGAAAGCATAAACCACAGTTATATATAATTGCAGTTAACTATTATAGTTTTATTGTTTGATTTTAGTAGAATTTTCTATAAAAACATTATTTTAATAACTCCATTATTTCAGGTCGTGTATGATTTGGATGATGAAGATACATCTGATTCCGAAAGTGGAACGGAGGATACAGAATAAGGCCACAGTATATTTTACGTTATGGAGAATGTCGCAAGAATCATATTTGTAGAAATGAATGATATACGTCACGAAAACAAACAAAAGTACTATAAAATTTATAATAAATTATTATTTGTATAATTACAAAACACTCATATTGTATATTTTATAATTATAAAAAATTTATAAATAATTTATATTTTGTAATTATAAAAAACACAATTAATGTTTTGTAATTATGAAAAAATAATTTATATTTTGTAAATATAAAAAACATAATCTATATTTTGTAACTATTAAAAATATAATTAATACCATAAATATATATATATATTTATATATATATATATTTTTTTTTTTTGTAAAAATACAATTAAAAAATTTTGTATAAATTTGCCAATTACCAGATGTCGGATATCAGATATATATATTTATATTTTGCATAACAGATATAAATCAAAAATATTATGACAAAATTTATCAATAACCAGAAATAAAAATGTTTAGAATCTTAAGTAAACTATTTTTCTTTTTTTAAATTTTTTTTCATTTTGTATTCAATGGTTGCAAAATAGATGCGTATCATATAAAATAATTATTTTGTATAAATAATTTTTAAGATATGAAAATAATTATGACTTTAAAAAAAAAAAGAAAAAGAAAAAAAAAACAAATAAACAGGGTATCAGCTCTTAACAGAGCGGAGCATTGTGGCCATGGTTGATCTTTTGTGCTGCAACAGACCCTTACCGAGCAGAAGACATTCTGTCTACCGAATAAAAGCCAGAATATCAGCCGCTGCGGACCTTTTAATGTCACAAGGGGAAAGTAGTTCTCTACCCAGTAACCTCCCCCTGGTGTAGATCAAAGCTGGGCAGTCATAGAGAATGTGACTGGAAGTCTTGTCTGCTTCTTAACAGAGTCGACAATCTATCTCTTCGGACACCAGCAATCTTAACTCTGTTCTGCTGAAGAAGGATACTGTACCATAATTGTAGAAATGAACCAGCTCTTTTACTTGACGATTACTTGAAATATCGCACCAGTAGCGATTTTTTGGATATAGAAAAATATTTATAAAACTTGAAAATGGAGCATTATTAATGCATTTTGTTTAGTCAATAGAATCTGTTATCGGGTTTTAGTAACTTATTTTTCCTAGTGCTTTTAATGTGTACACGCTTTCTCCATTCTTGTACATTAAGCGTGGTTAATGCTCACTTAATCTCGATCACTCCATAGCAGAAATGGTCTTTCCCTATAGCTTCTTTTTCAAATTGCCGCATCAACATCTTTCGGCATCAGTTGTTAACTTGAAAAATGATGTCATTATCATGATTAACCTGGAATGGATCATTTTACGAAGAACTTTTCTTTCGAACACACCTTAAGCTTCGTTATTTTTTGTTCATGTCCATACTATTGCATCATGCAAAAATATAAGTGGGACGAGCAATCGTTAGAGTCGATTGAGAGAGAGCTTTACATTTCTGAGCCCATAGAAGCACTTATTGAGAAAAGTAATTTTTTGTTTTATAATTTAAAGAACGTATTTGTAGTACTCGTATATAAAAAATACTCTCAACAGTGATATGTGCCTAGAATTCACTTGGTTTCTATCGGAACAACAAGGATTAAAAAATTTAATAGTAGAGAATCTACACAGAAAATACATCCTTTTTATTGTCTAATAATTCTCTGCCACTACACATTGTGCAACAATCTATTGGTTACAATCTCTTACAGGTTAGAGTCCTACGGTTAATACGATTTAGCAATTATTACTGACGACTATAGACAGCGACAGCGACTGTTGCTGCGTCGTGCGTTGGACACTACATATATAATGAGATTGATTAATATATGTACTGTACTATTGCTGAGTACCTATTCCATAAAGGTATTGAAATGATTACAAAAAAGAAAATGCTAATATTAAGCATCATAACTTACATTAAAGAAGATGATTGATTAACGATAGATATTACATCGTGAAAGAAATTTTTATTGAGATCAAAATAGTTATCACACATCTTAAACAATCTCTTACACCTCATAGAAAATACTGTTTTGAACTTTCCTACTTACTTTGAAAGCTATATTATAGTTTCATAAAAGTGCTACCATAAACCAAGTTTTGTATTTAAATGCCAACAAAATCTATCTACAAAATTTGTTAAAGAAAAAGTTTCGTAATATCCTTAAATATTGATAATAGTTGTATAAGAGTTTTTAAACTTTTCATATTTCGATAAGCTTTTGTTTCCCCTTCCTCTATTGTTTTTCACTTATCCAAATTCTTGACTTGACTCACAATTTTCTTGAGCAATTTTCCTGCTTTTGACATATAAAGCTCAGCTCCTTACGCTTGTCTACTTTTTTTGACGTATGTCTTATTTTTTGAATGGAAATCCGCTTTATCGAAAACTTGTTAAATTTTCGTTTCCTTACAAATTTTCACTAAGAGTTTTTATTTCTTATGGATAGAAACTATCCATAAAACTCTTCTTCTTGGTGCTCTCGGATTTCATAAAAAAGTGAAAGCCAAAAAAAAAACTATCGGCATGAGGATAAATCGTTGCTCCGTTCAATTCTATTTATTTTATCCATTTCCCAAGCTTCCAGTGCCAAAGTCTCTTATTGCGTTGAACAAAACAAATGTGGCATGTTCCTTCTCAGTCAGACTTCACACTCCTTTTGATGCCACCTCGCCACTTTGAGGTTACGTTGACTTAAATGTCAAATTGAATGGATTTTAAATGCTTTTAAGTTTATTTCTTTCTGCGAATAAAAGCCAACAAGCAACAAATTCGGTTCGAGCCAAAAGGTTGTTAGACGAATCCAATAGGGCTAACAAAAAATTGCACTTCCACAAATTGAAAATAGTTTTATTTTGAATTATTTTGACTTGTTTCTTAAGTTCAAATAAAAAGTTTGAAGTGTGTTCGTTTGTAGGGTAATTGCGATATTATGAGACAATGTTTTTTTATTTTGCAGTATTCCAAAAATGTTGCTCAAATCTTTTATAGCAAAACTTAAAATAATTCACCAAATTTTAAACATAAGTGGGGTTTAAAGGCAAGTCCACATAAACTGCTTAAGTATCTGTTGTGTTATGGTGTGTTTTTTCGAAGACTTTTAAGTGTATTCCTGGTCTGATTCAAGATCAACTTGTGTCATTTTAAACTATTTTTCTTTCTTCAAGAAAATTTTAGAGAGATTCTGTGCGGCTTTTGAAATCCGAGTTATTATAGTTATTCTAGAATTATTGTCATACTTTCGAGACATTATACAGGCATCAAAACTTTACACTGAATTACTAGTACCATCTTAAAATATGTGATGTTTCACAATTAATCTCCTTAATCCTTAATATCCTTAACCCTTAATGTATATATTCAGCATGTGAATATAAATATTCTGATTGTTTAATGTACACGTTCCGTTCCGCAAAATTCTGAACTGATTCTTAATTCCAGAAATGAAAAATATCATTGGAAAAGTTTAGGTCCAACACTAATATTGCAATCAACATTTCTAGTTTGGAATTTGAGGCATTTTACATCAGAAAGTACTGAAGAGAGTGCCCTACATTGTTCTATTAATTTCTCCAGCTCACAACAATTGTGCTTACAACACCAGTAGCAATGTAGATGACATATTCTTCGCGTGAAACACGCGAGTCTAGGTGTAATTTATGACTGACTCTTTATTATTTTCTTCACTTAATTCTAATGTATAATATGGTGGAAAAGCATAACAGATATTTTTCAACTTCACCATTATGTTGAGTTGCACGTACAGATGATGACAGATGATATACCCATATCTCGCACTGAATCTTCTAATGGCACCAGTGAAACTGGCAACACAAGTCTTGGACTTGCCAATGACGAAATGATTACTCTGGGTAGTCTTATTAATATAATGGGTTTATTTGGTGTTTCAGCTTCAACCAAATGTATGACTACTAACAGTGGTTACAATAGTACTTCGGTAGATGTTTTATCTGGAGTAATTAATGATTTCAACACGTCAGACTCTATGACTTCGAATGTTAATACTGCATCATTATAAACATACTACATTGTACATAAGTAGGCGTGTATAGTTTCAAAAATATTACTTACAAATTTTTCAAAACCGAAATACATATTTTTCAAAATTGACTGCAGTTCGTTTCAAAATTTATTTAGAAAAAATTTTCAAAAATTTTGATTTTAATTTATCTAAATTTTCCGTATATAAAAATGAATGGTAGAATAACAAACTTTTTATTATCCATTGGTGGACGCCAGATACGTACACTAAGCACGAATGGATTAATGGATGCAGAAAAATACAAAAACTTAAAAAAGAAAACCAACGAGTATGCGAATTTGGCTGACGAAAAGAATCAAGGCACAATCAAGCGCAATCAAAAACTTCCAAGTTCTGCCTTGAACGAAAACGCAAGAAAGATGCCAGCAGACAATGAAAGGAATCAAGGCACTTCATCTGGCAGTCGGCAGCAAATTAGTACCCGGACCAAACGCAGGAGAGTGACGTGTACTGTTTCTAGACAATTCGGCTCTTATAGCCATTCTCGTCTGGATAATATTTTTTATAAGAATTGCAAAATCACTACTACTTCTGCGTTAGCCCGGGTTATCGCTGAGAAGAAGAAAGCTGCAGATGATTTGAACACACCTTCACGTCCGAAGCGACGATATTAGTATGTATTATATATATTCAATTACTATCGAACTAGTTCTACGTAATTAATAAAATATTATTATATCGTATTTAATGCAACTAAATCAATTTCATAATCTATAGTATCTTGCTTTCAACAAATACATTTCTGATTTTTATATCTTTTAAGGTCGATATGAAATGAACGATGATCTGGCATGAATGTATCTGGCAACAATGTATCTGGCAGGAATGTATCTGGCAGGAATGTATCTGGCAGGAATGTGTCTGGTATGAATGGATCTGAAATGAATGTATCTGGCATGAATATATCTGGCATGAATGTATCTGGAATGAATGGATCTGGCATGAATGTATCTGGGATGAATGGATCTGGCTTGAATGTATCTGGCAGGAATGTATCTGGCAGAAATATATCTGGCATGAATATATCTGACAGGAATGTATCTGGAATGAATGTATCTGGCATAAATGGATCTGGCATGAATGTTTCTGGCATGAATGTATCTGGCAGGAATGTATCTGGCGTCCACTATATATTTTTTACCAACGTTTTTACCTAAATTTATCTATAAAACAATAAAAATAATTTGGCACTGCAGAAAGTCTTTTTCGTTTTAAAATTAATTTTTAATAAAATTTCATGAATAAATATTAAAATACAAATAAAATTAAGTATATTAATTCCAGTGAATTCTCGTCGTATAAGTTATGTATATTCGGAATTCATAATTCAAATCCAATATACATAGTTATAAGTTGGAACCATTCTAGTTTTGCGACTAGAATGATTTTGCGACACTGACACTGATGTTACCTAGTGTTTTTATTTTAGTTGTTTTTGCAATTATACTTTTGAGTGTTCAGAACATGAGCACATTAAAATTTTAAAATCAAAATCTTTCTCAGTGCTCTCCATTCCTGGGATAGTAGTTCACAGCCATACGTCAGAAGTGATCTAATCACTTTCCTGAAACAGCTTACCGAATAAGCATTATAATGGTGCCAAACCTTAAAACTGATACATTGTGAATCATTTTTGAAAGAAAATGGAAAATTCCAGTCAGACGACAGAGCAATTTGTTTATTATTTATAGCCGTTGCGAGTGTTATAAAATATATATAGTTAAAAAATACACTAAATAATTCATTTTTAAATTGCGTTGTAAAATATTTAGTTATTTATAAAAGCTTTCCATCAATTTTATATGATTAAATTAATTAATAATTATTAGAACTTTAACATGTATATAATTATATATATTAAAATATAAAATGTAATTAATTATTAAACAAGATGGTATTTATTAATACATGTCATATCATTGCTACTATAGGGCATAATACTGTCTACACTACCAAACATATCAATATCATTTACACTAACTACAACTATGGTTGCGCTACAACCAGTGCTTACTCTTCTCATAATACCCAAAAGTCATAGTTTTGTATGAGGTCAGTACAAAATTTCGTTAAAAATCAAATTTGGAAAAAATAATGCATTAAACGCACACAAAGCCAATCATATATTTTACGAAAAATATACAAAAACAAAGACTATGCATCTACTTCGTAAATATTGCCTCACACACCCCTTCATACAAAATCATTTAGTGAGTGAATAAGAATAAATAAATAATAAATGAATAAGAATGAATAATAGAAGGTATTAATAGGTGTTTCTCCGTTCACTCATCACCAAAAAGGTTATTTTCGTCTGTGTATGGGTGTGCTTCAATATGATATACATGCTTTATTTATTATTTTTGCTAAATGGCATGACATGTTATGTAGCAAAGAAGATAAAGAAAAGAAAGTGATAAGGCAAGGAAACAACATTATTGCCTCCAGTTTGACTAACGATATAAAACTCAAGGTCCGCCCGATGTTCCCACGGAAGAAGGGTAAGAAGCGTAATAACAACCCATGTGGCAAATAACGCAAACCTAAGCCTAAGGCTCGTAAGAAGAAAAAACGTTAAGGACAGAGAAGCGTAAATAAAAAATCTGACCTCGGTATTTATTGTTAAAAACTATACGCTATATATTTTGTTTGTACTATTCACTTTAAAACTATTTCAGACTGCCGCGGAATTGAGACCTACTAGTCCAGTCGTGAAAGTCCAATAAGTCCACTTACAACAACACAAGGCGGTTACTGTTAATAACCATACTATGTAAGCTATTCGATTTCAATATTTCATAAAAAATATAAGTGAGGCTTTATAAAGAAAAATAATCATTTGGTATTCTCCTCTCCAAATAAACTTATAGGATAAAACTATATTATACTTATGCCGTTGCGTAGGTAGAGTTATTGGTTCCCGTTATATTAAAGTTATGTTGTTTTTCATTTCGATGACTATCGTAGGTGTTTTTTTCTTAGAATTAAAAAATTGCAAAACAAAGGAACTCTACTTAAAGTCTGCCAATCTATTTAAGAACTTATCATCCCAAAAAGCTCGATAAAAATCGGTTTTAAAAATATAACGATCAGTTTACTATCTAAAAACTTTAGTAAATTGTTTACTAAACATTTCTTTGAAATATTTTGGGAGTAGTTTTTGCATTACAAATGTTAGGTAAACGCTTACAATTTATAAAACTCTATAAAGTCAACGACTTCTTGATATTCTATATCAGAAACAAAATCTTCAAGTTTGTTCTCTTCTCTGGGTTCACATTGGGAAAATGCAAACTATGGAACTAAAAACTCATTTTTCTAAAACAAAAAACAAATTTGTATAACAAAATAAAAATAGACCTTTTGTTATCCGGGACTATAAATATAGTTTACACAATAATTTAAATTTGTAATTGATTTGTAATATATAAATAAAAAATACATTTTATTATATATGTGCATATGATATAGTTAATAGTTTATAGTTATATATGAATAAGGTATTTCTTTGAAATTTTTCCTTAAAAGTATTTTCGCTTTTTCACTTCTTAGCAATTTGGTCTGCGCCTAGCTCAATGTTTTCCTCACTCTCGACTTCATTTGCTACATCTTTTTTATAATAAAGCTCCAAGACTTTTGACGCAATATACTCACCTATACCAATATAGTCAATGTTGTTGGTACAAATATTATTAGACGGAGTAATGGTGAGTTTTGGCATATGGTCAGATGCCATTACATTGGTGTTACTTTCAACTTTGTCATGTCTAACTTTTTCTGCAACAACAAATACAATTGTTCTAAACATATAACATATTCAAAATATTTCTTTTAATTCATTTTTCTTACTTTGTTTTCTCTTTTCCCAAATTTCTTTCCATTTCTCTGGCATCTGGCTCACATTGGCTTCGTTCGCTGATGTTTCATCATCATCATTACATTCATCTTCAGTTTCATTATCTTTCTTCATTTCTTGGAGACATTGTGATTGAACAATTATTGTAAAAAGCTCAGATTATTAATATTACATACCTTGGTTTGTAAATAAATCTTCTATTTGATCAACAATCAAGTGTAGTATGGAACAAATATCACCCACAGTTCTTTTTGGTTTCGGATCTGTTTGCGTACTGTTATCAATGCTACGAGAAACATTTGTCAGTTCGGTATCCATACTAGACGTTTCATCATCCATACTTGGCGGCATTAATTCTGCCGCGTCATTAATAGGAGTTGCTGAGCTTATAACTTTCAAGTACTCATCGAATGTCAAGAATCCTTGTTCGGGATACAGATCTGGATCTGGAAAGAGTTCTGCATCTGGAAACAGATCTGGATCTGGAAACAGATCTGGATCTGGAAACAAATCTGAATCTGGAAACTGATCTGCATCTGGAAGCAGATCTGGATCTGGATACAGATCTGCATCTGGAAACATATCTGGAAACTGAACACCTACATTATGTGATGGAATCAAATCACGTGTGCTGGTACCTCTTGTCATACGATTTTGTGCTTCGTGTCCACATTTTAAACATTTTTTGGATTTCAATTTATCTCTTAAAGTAGTTATTTCGTTTCCATAAATCGATAACGTGTTATATAAAACAACAATTTCCCTTTTAAGATTTATTATCGTAGGTTCGTTTGCGACGGGCGCCAGTTCCATTATGTTTTGTTTTCCGTCTGAAAAAGTTTCTATATTACAAAAAACTATTTAACTTCAAAATCATTATAATAATATTAATTCTAAACAATTAAATACTTATACACTTGAACACTTCATTATATTTTCTAATAATTTACCTCAGCAAATTTCGCTCCTAACCTTTACCGATGGAGATCCCGTTATAAAAGAATATGAAACACAAGTTGCCAATTTCGTCACACTGGTTTCTAAAGTTTTACAGACTCTTATGTCAACTTTGACGGTCAATCACGCTGAATGCTTATATGCATCATTCTTGTTTGTTTACACCAAAGAAGATAAAGAAAAGAAACTGAGCGGAAATTTTGAATAATTGTGCCTTTTTGTGTAATATCGGAAAAAAATCTCTCTTACTTATTTACCATACCAGAATTGTCAAATATTAAAATCGGTGTGGTTTATAACCTAAATGTTTTATACTCTTGTGGAACATATTAGCATGTCGCCATTTCTTCTAATAAGAAGAAATAGCATAAATTATTGTTATTGGAAAATCCATTGTGTATGTTAATTTATTAATTTATAAATTTCATTATAATAAAATTTTAAATTTGCTTTATAAATCAAATGTAAAGAAAAAACAAGTCAACTAAAATCAGTAGTGCCTTAATTATTATTGATATATGCAAATATATATAATTAGTCATAAAAGTGTTTTGACGAAGTGTAAAAATTGTGTAAATTTTGTTAAAAAAAATAATTTTTTATCATTCATATATATTTATATACATATGTTATATGCTGCTTAAAAAATACATATATAGCAAAAGTTAGCATCTATTAGAGAAGTTAGTACGTGTACATATATTCTGTTTTAAATCTTCTGTTTTGAAACGATTAATATTAATATAAATTTTTAATAATTGCAAATAATAATACACAATAAATTTTTTAAATGAAGAAATGTTTTTATATATTCGCCAAATCAACGCTCTATTGTGAAAGAGGCATTATATTAAGAACATAACGAGAGAACGAAGCATATTCCTCTGGTGAATCGTTGCATTACCAGGGGTCGGAATATGCACTAATAATTCTAATATGCGGTTGAATTTCTTTATTTCTCCTTTATTTTGATTTTCTCTTGTTCAAAAATAATGGATATAATGGAATTCACTAATAAATTTTGTACAAAAAAGTATTGAGATGTTTATATATTCTAAATGGCGATTTAGCTCATCCTCACGGACCACTCATTTCACTAGTTCCTTTGGACTACTTTCGTGTACTAGTGCCTAGCGACAATTGTCTCCTAAAGAACAGCTGGGTATGGTGAAAATATTTATCAAGTTAAAAACTCAACACTACTGTAGAATTTAATAAAGCACTGTTTTAAAGGTATTTGTTGGCTGTTATATTCTGTGTTTGAGGGTTATATAAATATTTAACTAATAATAAAATTTTTCCAAATGGTACAATATTCTAGAAAATTTCGGTATATATAAGTAATAAAAAATAATTAGTACGATGTTGTGAAATTAACAAAAATAAATTGCATATGAAAAACTGTATTACGTTCTGTAAATTGCATAACATGTGACACTATATCATCTATTCTTCAAAACTCTATAAGAATAATGTTTTTTTTGTAGTTTCATTCTTTATATTAACGAAAATATTATTTCTTGAAAATTTTTTAGAAAAAAAGCCCTGTGTTTTCCAGCAACGTTACTAACGTTGCTAACGTTGCCCCGGTAAATGCTTATCGAAGGCGTTCGTAACCTGTCGTGCTTGTGTGACGGCGGAAGCGGGGTGTCTTTAATAAGAAAACTTCTTACAATACATGGTATATGTGATTTGCGATGTGATATTAAATTGTTTAGTCGTATTACAAAAATAGATTTAAAAAATATATTTGTAATAAAATATGTCAATTATGGCGAATGTGATACGTTAAAATCATTTTTTTTTTGTTTGTCAAAATTTCTATAGAACTGACGCCGCAAATATCACCATTTCTAGAAATTAACTGTTAATTTTTTTTAAAGTGAATTTATCATGTTTGTGCGCGATCCGTACGGCATTGTATGCCTTATTATTACCTACGGTGCGATCTTCTATGCGGACTATATTGTAGTTATGCAGACAATGCAAGCCAGGTATTTTCTTATTAGAATATTACTTCCATAATTATGTTGGTTAATCCAATATTTTCTCCAATTAGTATATGGGCGCCACTGCATGTTATGCTATTCAACACAGTCGTTTTTCTGTTGAGTACGTCACACCTCAAGGCAGTTCTTTCGAATCCTGGCACAGTACCATTGCCTGCAAACAGTACCATTCTAATGTAACAAACTATATTATATATAACATATATACATAAGACTATTAATGTTTAATTCAAAGTATAAAAGTTTCCTTCATAAATTTAGATAATAAAGTTGTGTCGGCTCTACAATTTCTCACATAAACTAAGCTGCAACCACTCTGACTCTTTGTAACACACTGCTTCTAAGTACTGTTTTGTATTGCCACCTGCACATATATATTATATATATATATATATATATATATGGAGTCAGAGTTAAAGAGTCAGAGTTGTTGCAGCTTATTTTACGTGAGGAATTGTAGAGCCGATTCCGATATATATATATATATAAACGAGTCTTCAATGCAGACTGAAAATTTTGTTTAAAAAGTATTTAAGCTTTAGCAAAGTCAAAGTTAATGTCTTTACTTCTATATATTTGTGTAACTTTGATAACAAAAAATAACCAATATACAAATGTAATATTCTTTCACAAACTTAATGTTTTTAATATTTAGTGCTATCAATTAACAAAACGTGTTTCATTCTACTAAGCACAGGCAATTGTGCTAAGCATATCAAATTATTGTAATTCTCAGTCGTTAGTTTTACATAAAATTTATAAGACTACTTATCGAATAAAATAAATCTTGTCGGTGTTTAATATTTTATTTCAATTCATTTAAGAACTGTGAGATGTCACCAAACACAATATAATTTAACCGTGAGCTACGTTAACAGAACACTAAACAGCCAACACTCAATGCTAAGCCAGTACTGGAAATCACATCACTTATTCCCAACCCAGATCGTCGGTATGGCGAACAGATTTAATCGTTACCTAACCCAACTCGAAGTAGCTTAGTGCTATTACAATAAAATCTGTGGCAAGTGGCAAGTGGTAAGGAAAGGGTACCACCTTGTAGCCTTTTTCTGTTGCTGCACTCGTATTTATCCTAAGCAATCACTGCTGGCAACAATCTTAATTTCGCCTTACATTTATGAAGAGGCATTCAACTGAATTTAATAATTAAAGGCAAACGCGCACGGGAAACTTTTGACTGCGTTGTCCTTGGGGACTGAACAACAGAAACAGCACCAATAAAACCACAAAAACGCAATTGAAATGTACAAGCCCCAGAAAATGACTTTATGAATAATTTAGTATGAAATTGTTGCCTTAACCGAGGGAAGTTAACCTAAAACTAACGGCTAAACACGATGACAATAAACGTAAATAGACAGACTAAAGTATTAAGGACTTAACAAGACTAACAATAACACCAAAAGATGTCAGGATACAGTATTATTAATATTAAGCAAAACAAAAACAACTATTCCGAGTGACTATCATATCGAAGTAAGCGGATAATGCAGTTTGTGCGGCAAACCAAAGTCGTAGGTAGCAATTGTTGAATACGAAATACGGAAATTTCAACATTTATTAATTAAGATTTTAATGTGAAATTAAAGTTGAGAGAATAAAAGCATTTTTAAAATACTGATATTTAATTAGTTTACCTGAAATTATCGCATGTTTTTGGTATTAGTTTGACAAGCATTTTGCCTACTGAAGTCATAAACCATAGATGAAGATAAAACATACTAGAGAACTTGAATGAATACAGACGAGAACTTACTCCATCCAGTATTCTTACATTTACAAACTTGTTTGAGAACAAGCATTAAATCTTGAAAAAAGATGAGTATTTGATGGCCTAGTAATCACCTTTTGTTCTAACATCCTAACTTGAATTTTTTCTTCCTTCATACATGCAGTCACTCAATCGAGCCAGACCCAATTTACTTTGACTATAAACGCCTGTCAAATGTCAAATATCAACTGTTAAGTTTCAAGTATTCCTCCCGTCTATTTGTCGTTTGCCTTCACATTTACTCTTGTTTATGTACTTTTAATCAATGTCATGCTTGTCATTGATGTTGGCAATAAAAAACTCTCAGCAAAAGGAACAGAAACCTACCAATAATAGCCAAAAAAAAAACCCTTAGAAAAAATTGATATCTCACACAGAAAAATTATTTTAAAATATTGAAAGGAAAAGCTGAAAAGTCAACAAAACAAAAAGTTTTGAAATATTGGATATCAATGTCATATGAATGGAGATATCATTTATAAGTAATTATATTATCAGCTTTACGAATTTATTAACTTAATTAATTAATTAAATGTTTCATGACAAATAATCTATCTTCGAATGGATAAGGCGGCAATTTTTTTCCTTAGCACTTTTGTCTGAAATTTAGAAAAACCTTTGATTTACTAGAGAATAAAAAGGAAACTATATGTTCTCCAGTTTTCTGGATATGGATATATCAATGGAAATTTATTAGCTGTTGGGCTCACTTAACTAGTTGTGCAATTCCCACCAAGCAATCAGATAAGCTGTAGCGTGCATAAGCATACACTATGTGAGTAAATAAGTATGCTGATATTTATTATACCTTTATTGCATTTTTGCAATATGAGCCCCTACCGTCCGTTTGACGATAGTGTTTGGGCTGGCATGTGAAGTCGCCTATTCAGCAAATTCTCACAGTATGCTAATGCACACTGCTCCTCCACAAATACCAACTTTGTACAAATATTTGAATTAATAAAACAGTCTTAAAACAGAACTAAAATGGTTCGGATTATTATAAATCGGTATCGGAGTAAGATGTGTACAAGGCATCAACATGTCTAACAAACATACAACTAATAATCTGGTCCATTCTCCAAAAAAAAAAGCATAATTAACAGATTGCATGGGGTTTATATCTGCAGGTTTACCAAAGCTTTCAGCAACTATGCACCAAATAACACATTGGCTAACTTTATAATTGCACTGTAAGTAGAGAGTTAGGGAATAATAATTGGTACACTCGTGTGCACGCCTCTGTTGCGAGACTACGCTTACAGGAAGGGTTTGTTGGAAAACGATAACTATCGGAAATGTTGTATGGATGCTATCAGAATACTTTGCAAATTCATACTCAAATCAACTTACAAAAAATGTAAGCATGGTTGGGTCAAGGACTTTCATAGTCGTCTTACACTAGATTGGATCGATTTTAAAAACGAAGATATGAATTCTGATTTATTATGATAATCAAAACTTATTGTTATTAATGCAAAAAAAAAAAAATAACTATTATAAATCTAAAGCACTAAATTTTCTATTTTCAATGGTGTTAGGTTAGTTTGTGTCCGTTGGGCGCAAGTCTGTAACCCGTTTTCCTCTTAAATAGAGCTTCTGTCATAAGCTCTATATATTTCACGCTCTATGATACAACTTCATTTTAATTTTTTTGCTATTAAAAGGTATTTAATTAAATAGAATGTTTACAAGTCAATCTGTAAATGACTCTGGCACTATATTTTTAATCAGAAATGTATGCATAGGATAAGATTTTTTAGTTGATTCTCATTTGATTCTAAATAAGAAGATTAAAAATTTTCAGGTTTTCACGTTGCGCAGCTCTTTACCTTCTTTACCAACATTTCATTGTCAATCTACAGTACTATTTCCTTGGATTACTTTAATACATAAGAAAGCAAATCCAGATTTTAAATAAGTTTACCAAAATGACTAAATATTCAGTAAATTCCATTGTCATTAGAAAAAGGATAATATCAATTCACGATTTTTTTTTATGTTCTTCATTTACCTTTAAGATCACAACCTCAACAGTTCTGCTGCTGAGTTTATAAATTAAAAAATGCGCAAATTTTATTAAATACGACCTTAGCTCACAATGAGGCTTCAAAATTTCCAAATAACCTCTGGGCTCTCATCTTTACAGAAGCTTATTAGCTTAATTTGAATTACCTTCTCTTTTGTAAATAAATTTTGGATATGCAGTGCAAGAATTATTATAACGTTTTTTTTTGTTTTTGGTTTGGTTTTATTTCAAGAGGACTAAATAGTGTAAGGTAAGGTTATAGCTCCTTATTATCCTATTTTTTGTCATCTTGACTTTTGTGTTCATTTTTCTAAATAAGCAAACAGAAGAAAAATCAAAATAAAAATTTTCACGCCGCGAACGAAACGAGGGTTGTGCCGAAATGCAAAGGAAATTTAATTTAGCCAAGCTTATTAACTGTTTTGACATTGAGGCAACCACTGTGGACGTGCAGGTTCCGTTAGTGAAAGGACTTAAATTCTGACATTAAATTACCAACAGCTTCCGACAAGGATTAACAGCTGCTTAGCTGATTTGGTGGAGGTTAGTTCATTGCGAATAAATGTGTTGTTTATGGACTTTGCAGGTAGTCCATAAGATAGGAGCAGAGTTGTTGAACATTTCAATGAAATGATAATTTATGTTTTTTTTTCTTTGTTTTGTTTTTTAATTAGATTAAGTTTTAAGCACTGATTAAGAGAAAAACTTACTTAAAGCTTTAATTAGCTATGCTAATACATTTGTAATTCTAAAAGATAGAGAGATTAATATGTATTAAAGGAATGTCACGCTATCGGTGTTGATATTTTATAAAATTATTTAAGTGCATAGATTATATATATAGTTTAATTAATTAATTCACTTTTTTAATTGAAAAGCAAATGGACGTAAAGAAAAAGTTATTTTGCTTTTTGGACTACTGCGTTTTTATTTCATTTTAAATAGAAAAATGTTCTTTACACATCTTAGTCCGAACGTTCGCAAAACTACTATTCATCACATCAGACATAACAGACGTAACTTGAGTATTATTAATATTTCTTGATTCTATATTTCAAATATCAATCAAACCAAAGTAGTGATTTATGTGCCTTTGATAATCAAACAGCATAAGTTAATAATAACATACTTTCTTTTAACATTTGCGTGTATCGTCAACAGCAAGCGGTATTCTTATTCGAGGCTGACACCGCTTTTATTGGAGTTACAGTTTTGCATATTGGATTTCAAGCCCCACACATAATACCATAAATCTATGACGAGGATTAGTTTACTACACACGGCTAATTGTAGCAATCCAGAGGGAACCACGTGGAAGCTGTGTATCACCTTGAATACAACAGTGACAATGATTGCCATTGTATTTACCAAATTAAATGCAATCAGACACTTTAATTTTTATGGTCACTAAAAGAATCTTCAGCTGTCAGATCCCAACTTTGAGTGGAGATACTTAACTTAAGTATTTGAGTTCAGTCTTTTTACGTTTGAAATTGCTTTTGCTATTTGATATAGTCGTATTGCTTCATGCATTTGTATCAATATCAGAAGGACATGTATTTATGTTATCGTCAGGCTAATCCATTAATCCATTACTCATCCACTAACAATAGATATAAGCGATAGGAGTAATGCTTAAAATGTACATTTCTCTTATACAAATTTTTACATTCAGAATTGAATAAACAAATGATTGATAGCAAATTCTGCAATAAAGTAATATTTTTAATATGTATTATGTTATTCTCCATGTTTTTTTATTCACTTCATAAATTTAATATTAATTTAAGCAATTAATAAAAAAAATAAAATATATTTTCACTTTGCATGATTCATTGAGGCCGCACAAATCCATTCACTCCTTAAAATTTCAATACATTTTATGCATTATATGCATTAAAACCCATATAGCTACTGGGTCAATTAATTAATTTCATGAAGTGACTGAGTTTATTAATAATAATAGTCAATAATTAATTTCTCATAAATTTATATTTCATAGTTTTTTTATGATTTATTTTTGTAATGAACGTAATTATCACTTATATATTTTTTTAATATTATTTTGTTGTTCATTTATCAAATTTTATAAAATGAATCTATAAATTTGCGGTTTTTATAAATTTTAAATTTAATGTTTTAAAAAATAAAAAAAAATTGTTTGAAATCAAAGGAAAAGTAAACTTCATACTATTTGAATAATATTCATAAAAAGGTTTAAAACTCAAATTAACTGGGGTGATTAGAGCACTGGGGTGCTCTAATCAGTTGATGGATGCAATATATTTTTGTATTTAAATAAAATAAATTGCTGGCAAACAGTCAAATAGTAATAAATTTCAAGTTTATGTATGTTTAATTATAATAATAATTATAGATATCTATATATAAAAGGCACATAAATAATTCAATAAATAACGATACCGAACGACATCAATCGATAATTTGTTTTCAGATGGGAAACAATTAGGAATCAATAAAAAATTCGAGTATTTTAGTCTTCGATTGTCTTATTTTAGGTGTTTTAATTAAAATTTTAAGATAGCACTTAAAGGTTTCAAAAAGTCCAATTACCAGTACGTGAAATATAATTCTATCGCTGTATTATATTATTATTACTGGTACTACGGACAGAAGAGTTCAATTGTACGAATTTCACTATTGATTACACAAAGTCCATTAAAGCTTTGTGAATAATATCCTGCACTACATTTAGAGAAGAGTTCTTAATCTGTTCTGCTGACAGAAACATCGCTTTAACAATATCGTCTAAACACAATGTCTCTCAAGCAATCGTTTTGAATAGCAAGCTTGAGGATTACTACATCAAAACGATATATAAAAAGTGTTCATAAACTTTATAAAGCTCCTTTATCGTCCATCATCTAAACTAAGCTATGTAATTTAATTAAATACTGGATTGTAAGCATTATATAGTGACACTTTCAAGTTCTAAATCAGGTAAGTGAAATAGTATAATTCGTTTCAAGCTAGCAACTTATTTCTAATAAAGTTCTGTGACTTGAAGCAGCTAGGAATAGCCGCAGATGATTAAAAATACTTTAAATATTGATAGTGTGGTTAGTTTGATTGATTAGCACTAGCAAATTCCTTCAATCCTTTCAAAACAAAATCAAGTCGCAAGAGTTCATATTCGTCAAGTAATTGCAGACGAGTTTACAGTCATTTGTAGTGTAACCGAAAAAAAATATACTACATCAATAAAATTTATAAAATTTCAAACGTGATTTAACTAGAAATAGTTTTTAAATTACTATTAATAATTCGAAGACTCAAAATTATAGGATTCAAGGCGCTATGGACTTGGTGGTTTCGATGCTTTCCACCTATTGCACTAATAACAAGGGTACTTAAAACGCGTTTAATTAAGCGTTAACGTGAGAAATAGAGTTATTTACTATATTTTTTGCAAAGAAACTAGTATTTCATTAATGTAATAACTGTGTGAATCAGATAACTTTACAAACTTCTACAAAAACTTCAGCTTTTTTCAGGTCTAGCTTTTTTGTTATTTTTATGGGATCACATATTTTTATCATTACCTGTGTAGCTACCTATGTGTATCTTTCTGGTTGCACTTCTGCATATGCTATCACGTATATCTATATATGTTATGCAGGAGGCAAAGAATATTTTTCAAAGAATTCCTTTCATACTTCCGGTCACCACACAATGTTTGAGATGGTTCTATTGCTGGAATTGTCTGTATTTAAAGATTCTATACAGCGTTCACAGCCATTCCTCCAATGCACTTCTATATTGTTTTGAATTTATGACCCCTTGCTGCTTTTGTATTACATAAACTCCTGTACGTATCTTTAATATTAAATATTAAGTTTTTATGATTTGATTTGATTGTTTATTAAAAACTTAATTAAGTTAAAAACCTATTAAGAGAAATTATCTACAATGAATTCGAAAATTCAATTTCATATATGCTTCTATACACAAAGGACTTTTGTAATAAATTTGAAGAAACATAACAAAAGCGTTTGCCAATGGTGACGATAACGATGCTGACAATGATGACAATGATAACGGTGACAATGACGATGACGATGACGATGGCGATGACTACATGTCGAATTGGGTTACGTTTCATCAATAGAAAATCACCAGTGATGTTTTTTGCATTCCCAATTTTCAATTTATAGAAAATTTGATTAAAACATTTATATGGGAAAATAACAACGAAATCAAAGAAACAATGAAAACACCAACAATGGTAGTAAATTTTAAAAATATGTTCGAGCAATACCTGCTCTTAATATGATGAGTTAAGCTACTCATTGCGGGTAGCCATTATATGGAATTGGCAAAATGTGAAACATGGCAATAGAGTTGGAGCTCGAATCGAAGAGCTAACAAAGAAAAATCGAGTATCTGCAAATATCAAAGCAATTCAATTGAATTGGAAGTAATCAGATTTAGTCTAGAGCTTGTACTCTTCTGCTTCGTTTACCAATCATCACACAGCAGTGAGGAGTGGAGTAGTATCTGCTAGCATTGGTATTTTTACTAAGCTGCCAACTAATTAGCAACATCGTACAAATGTTGCTAATGCAGCCAATGTCTCATGCAGCATTTGTCGCAAATCAAACGGAAGAACAGTGTTTGAAAATTCTTCAAAATGTTCAATTTTCTCTATCGGAAATTTTTATTTAGAAAATATTTTTATGTATAAAAATTCTATGATTGAAAAAAAAATTAAGCGGAGAAATTTCATAACACAACAAACATGAGTCTATCATTTTAGCAAGCATATTTATTTAAACATAAAAAACAGAAAATAGATTATATGTTAAGTAGTTGATTCTCATTATTCTTTTGTTCCTCATATAGAAATTATTTTTTCCAAGACCATAAATTGAAGTAATTGAGAAGTTTAATAATTGGTCATGGTTATGTGCTTCAGGTTTGTTTTATTTAGTTAACATTAGATATAAACTATTAGAAACTCGAAGCTTAATAATCAATAACGAATCAAGTTTTATACCAAGTTTTATACTTGCCAGTGTCAGCTACCTTGCCTCCTCAGCAGTCAGGTCGCGGGCTACATGGCTAATCTATTCCAAATCTAGAAACTCTGACTTAAAACACAGAAGCAAATCAAAGGTAACTAGATTAATATCTGCCTTTACAAGGCACTGAACCATAGGATGGCATGGTGTTAGGCTTGGCCTACGCTGTAGTATCTACTGCAATGCGTGTCTATTAACTCTCAAAGAAAGGAAACCAGAACACCTGATGTGTTTATATCTAGGTTTGACCAGAACTAGGCTTGAGTTTCTGGGGCCCCCTTCTTCAATACACTCGGCGATTTCTCTAGCATTAGCATTGGCCAGATTCTTGCCTTTATAAATATCTTTGGCTGGTTTTAGCTTCTCTCTTCTACCCACTATTACGAGGTTTTGTGGATACAAAACAGCTTCTTTAGCTAATTGAGGAGGATTCGTTACTTCCTCCACCACAACTAAGTAACTAATTATACCATGGAATATAGCTGCATCTCCTACTTCAAATTTATTTGAAAAAATTTGATTATTAATTATAATTATAAATTGATCTTGATACTTAGTAATTAGTTTATCTTAATCTTTTTTAGAGCTGCTTATATATTATATTTATATACATGTAATCAACATGCACAGATTTACTCAATAGCTTATTCATTTACGTTAAGAAATATGAGAAAATTCATGTTATTATTTTATATTGAGTTCCTTCATATAATAAATTTGAGCAATTATATGGTTATATCTGTATGATTCTGATATAACCATATAACCATTATCTATATATGATTGTGTCTGTCTGTGATAAATTCAGTTTTTGTAACTCTATTGTGACCACTGTAAAATATATTCATATATATAAATATATAAAATCTTTTTTACCTCTAGCAATACGTTAGGTAAGTTTTGATCTTCCTTCTTTTCTATATCCTTTCAGTTAAGTTTTTGCTTCTAAATTTTTTAGGGCGGCTGACTTACAATATTTTCTTAAAATTTCCATTTCTGAGTGATGATTCTTTGGCTGCGGTTTTAATATTGCAACCCTTAAATACATGCAGATTAATCATTGACTTCAGTCACCTGGGTCATCAAGGACATCTTTTGGTTTGCTGGGGAATACATCAGTGAAGGACCAGATCTTATACTTAGCAACAGTAGCTTATTACTATAGCATTAATTATATCTAATTTTTTTTTTGATTTAATATTGTTTTTTTTGACTTGATAAATAACATCTTTACCGAAGTGATGCAAAATGTAAAGATTTTCAATTAATGTCCTGTATTTTGCGCTATATATATACACATATATGTATTTATATAATTAAATATTTTTGAAAGAAAACAAGATGAACTATTTCTATGAAATAAGGAAAAGAGCCTTTCATATTTTACTCTATTACTCTTGAGTTATATCACAAGCGTTTGTGAAATATATTCCGAAGTGATTAGTGAAAGCATTTGAAGGCTGAAAATCACACACACGTTCTATTTAATTTATCACAGCACGCAGCAAATATCACACAGCTGTGATGTCATTGATTAATAGTGATAAAATATTTCGCTTAAAAACTGTCACATTTAATAAATTTAGAAAATATCTTATTTTATAAATTATTATAACGCCTATACATAGTATTTCAACCGCACTGCCTACTGCCTAATCTATTAAACTTAGGAAAATGAATGCCAGATGTTGACAAACTGCGTTTTAATTAATCAATTTAAATTTGCTTAAATAAGTTACTATATGTAATTGTTATAAACTAGTGACGTATATGTATAAGTTCTACCCTGTTGTACTAAAATTGTAAAATATTATGATACAATTAAATAAGTATAACAGAGACTATAGACGAACCTCGATAAAAATCTGTGCTGAGTTAATCAAAATTACCGTCATCGTGAATACCCCTTATAGTATCTTGCAATTAAAAATTCAAAATTATGGTTGTTGTTGCAGAACTTATTGTGTATTTTGTATCAGATGATTCATAAACTTTTTACAAAATATATATAATCAATTTATAATTTTGATTTTTTAAAACAGAAAAATAATTATATGTATGGAGTAAAGTATATAGGCCTGAATGTAGTCGGAGAGTAACTCTTATAGTATTCATAGGGTAACCTCCTAATAACACGGATGATTTCTTATATTATTATTGTATTTCACTGTCGGATTTTCGTTATTGTCTCTAAAGTTCTCTATTAAGTATTGATGCAGTGGCAATGAAAGAGTAGACATTTTCTTAAAATAATTGTTTCCTGCTAAGACTATATGTGGAAAAAATTTCTTAAATAAACTATTCCGACAATAGCTATTTCCTATAGTAGTCGTTTCTCGTGTTTACTATTTTTTTGCAGTAACTATTTTTTGTAATACCAGTGAATTTCCATTATATTAGTTAATTAATTTAAATAAATATCACTCTTTAATTAATTTAGCTTTTTAGTTAACTTTGAGTCTGGCTCTTCAATGTCTTCCAAAGTGTTATTGTTTTCAAAAGCCTCTTCTTCGGAAATATCTACGATAAAAAATTTTTGTGAACAAGTTTTCTAAATAAATATGTTAATGAATTATTTACCTGAATTTGCAGTCTCAATATCCTCTCTCACTTCTTTGGTAAATTCGTCTTTCAATGTGGAATCAAGAAAATTATCAATATCTTCATCATCATTGTCATCGTTATGCGAGAAACTGATGTTTTGTTGATTTCCGACGGTATTAGGCACTTTACAACCCAAATTGCTAAGACCAATATCTATTTGGAATTGCTGCGTTGTTGGAAAAGTATTTTCAGTACCACTTCCTAATGCAGACAATATTTTGTTAAGGAATTTCTGATTGTTGGCAACTTCCGGATCTTCAACATTTGCATCATCCTCAACGTCATTTACATTTAATGAAAAAAAATTTCCATTAGTGTCACAGACATTATCTACAGGTTCATCTACAACGTCATCAATTTGACTGTCAGTAAATTCATCAACGTTAAAAATGATCTTTTGTTCAAGCAAATTTTCTTTATTGCTTAGTAAATTTGATTTCACAATCTCACTATTTGCAAGATTTTTGTGAGTTTTGTCAACAAACTTTAAAGGTAAACTACCAATAGAATTGGGAATAACTACACCATTAAAAACTTTTCTATCAGTTTGTAGTTCTTCGCTTGGAACTGGCTCAATTTTTAGAAAATTTTTTATTAATTTCTCATTACTTGTGTGTTCAGTAAGTGATTCCGATTCATCACCGTCAACTGAATCATCTGCAGTGCTCTGACTATCTGTACCTGAAATAAAATCCTCGTCAGTTTCGTCTTCACTGATGTCCGTTATAACAACATTATTATTTGTTGAAAAATCCGAGTCATAATCATCATCGACCACTTCTTGTCCTTTGTATATAAAATAACAATTAGAAGATAAAATTTAATATAGGAATTCTGCGATACATACTAGTTCCCAACTCCTTGATTATCTCTGCAGCATTAACATTCAAATTATTCTTATTACCAGATCGTGTTTTAATGCCAGCTATAGTTTCTTGAAATTTTTGCTCAACAAATTTATAGATATTGGTGTCTACACGTTCTTGAGGCATTATTATATCAAAAATAAATTCTCTATTATTTGGATCTGAGTCTGTATTTTGTGTTGATTCGTCTGTATCGGATGTATTATATTCAAAACTTCTTGGAGTTCCGGGAGATACGCGATCGTCATTTGAGTTTTCTGCGTCTGAATCATGAAGTATATGTTTCGTTTTGTTGTCATCTATAATGAATTTAAGTTATGTAGGCTGTTTAGTTAGTGGTAATGTTAATATTATTGACTTCATTACCTTGTGCGGTTTCTCTAAGTTTTTCTTCCTCAAGAGTGATTAATGTGTGTTCAACTACATCCATATTCACAATGCACTCGGAATTTAAAATATCACAATCCACACAACATTTGAAAAAATATTTAGATATTTCTTCCGGTAAAGCATCAAAGGTTTTTCTGATGAGCAGGGGTTTTTGCATTTCGATACGCTTTCTTAACACCTAAAGTAACATTAATTATGCATACACATTAGTAATAAATAACATATATATACATATAAATTTATATGTAAAAAATAGATATTTACAATTGGCAGCTCCTTGTAGACATTGACCGGTGCAAAGCAGTTTGGATCTGCCAATTCCTTTCGTTCGCGTTCATCTATGGCAGCATCAGCAAACGCACCCCAGATATCACCTTCTGTAAACTTTGTCAGACGCTGTTTAAAACGATCGATATCCGAAGCAAACTCCCTCCTTTCGGATAGATCCCAATTGGTCATATGCAAGAAGAAGGAACTAATACAAAACAAAGGATCTGTTTCTAATAGACTGTTGCTAACTTCCATAATATATTGTAAGCACATAAGCTGATGTGCAACGTTATTTAACAAGTCAATCGATTTTTGTAATATTAGATTGATAGACCAGACGACCATGTAATTTGCTACGTGTTCACTAAGCAGATGCGTATGTGTTTGCAGAAAATACTTCGAATCGACTCTGTTCCTTATCATTCCAAATTGCTTAATCAAAGTCTCGTTATCCAACATAAATTTCCACATGATCAGTTCGGTTTCCTGCTCAGCATCAAATTCATCATTGCAATACTCAATAAGAATCGATGTGCCATTACAAGCTGGAAAAGTGCCCCGTTCTCCAAACGTTAAATTCTCCTGCAATAATAACAAGCAATGAAAAAAGATCGTTGTATTGCTAAAGCAATATTATTTCAATATATATTTCCATACTTACCAACACACAAGTATTGGGGTAGTGACGTCTGAATTGTGGCTTTGTTTCAGCTATAGACGCTATGCCAGGCGACAAAGGAAATGAATCAATCGATGCAATAGACAAATCATTTTCCAAAACTGATAAATTGATTGGTACTGTGAGCGGTTCTGGAGTAGTACGTGTTACCTTCGGATTCGTGTCCTCTTCACACTCATTGGGGATATCTTTTCTACTGCTATTTTTGCGACTCTATATTTATAATATATTTCATCTAACTGGCTTTTTTTGTTTTTATTCTTTTAATATTTTACTTACCTCCGTTTTTTTTTTATCTTCCATTATTCCACGCAAAATTTATGCTTGCAAGTTTTGCCAAAGATTTTGAATTTTGAATTTTCCAATTAATTTAAAATTTTTCTGTTTCAGGAGAAAATTTTTAATTTTTCTTTAAGCGTCAAAACAGAATTCAAGCAGTTTGCCAGTAATCAGCTGTTGGGATTTATGGATGTAAGTACGCAGTTCAAACAGTTTGTAGAGAATCGGAAGTGACATGAGGTTAAATGCGATAGTTTGTTCTCTGCAACATTAATTTTATTTTTATTAGTTATTCTGAATAAAGATGCAACATGTCTAGAAAACAATTTCAATATGGCTGTAAAGAAATCAAAATTTTTATATTTATTTTTTGTCTGAACAATCAGTGCTAGATTGATTAATATTTTAAAAGGTGGGTTTAATATAAAATAATAAAGGAAACAGAACCACTAAAAATTGATTGATAAAAATGCCACATCCAAAACCATTCACAATGAAGAAGCGGTACGGAAGCATTGAGAAAATTAATTACTGATGAACCTCCAGTTTTTGTTTAACACCTTTATGGAGTGGAGATAAGGATTGGGTGTAAATGAAAGAATTATAGACAAGCGAACAGTGGTTCTGTGTGTAATATTTACTTCCTCTAAAGGCAGTTGTTTGACTTATTAAGAGCCTTTTAACGTATTTCTCATAAATTTTGAACACTTTTCTCTTTTCACAAGCGTTATATGATCAGATCAAATTTTAAATTAAAGGAAACTTTCGGTAGATGTGTTCTATATTAAAAGTTAAGACAGGTCTCATATAAACGGTAAATTTTATTAACTCACATGCAAACATTGTTAGAAGACATGCAGTCAGACATGTTTTAATGATAGTCATCAATGTTGTAGGTAGGTAGTTAGGTTAAACCGGCGATCTCAAGGGTTCCAATTAGGCTTATATGGTCATTGTGCTACCATATAATTAAAAACAAACCCAAGGGTAGGGTTAGAAACACTTAGAATCTTTTTCAAAGCTTATAATGCTATTCAGAGAAAGATCTTGCAGTTCGCCAAAATCCGCCAAAAAGAAAGCCCAAAAGTGATAATGCGGCGCCGTGCATGTGTTGGACTGAAACAAAGCAGATGGGAGGCACTTTCATGATTCTCTCCACAACTACGACAGGTATGATTCAAAGGATGAGTTAGTTTTCTAGCTTGGTGACCTAAAATACAATAACCTGTAGGTAAATCTACTGCAAGACTGATTTCTCGATAAGAGAGTTTGATTTTATTTTATTGGAGCGTGGTCAAATTGCATACAGTTGCTTGCCTATCGTTGTGTCTTCCCATCTTTTATTAAAAAGTTCGGCACAGGAAAAACTCAGTGCCAGTTTGCATGATGTCAACGATATGTCCATATTGTTTAGATGTTCCAAGCGATTTTTTGAAGCACCTCGTCTGCTTTACAGTTGCCAAAAATATCCCTATGACCGAGAACCCAGATCTCATTTAGAGATGTGTAGCAGTCAAATACTGTCCTAGATATAAACTAAACTAAGTTCAAGAACTTTAAAGCACCTTGACTATGCGATAGTATGCATATATTCCAATCAGGTATATCATCTACTTCTTCACAGGTTATAGCCTTTCTGAAAACAATCACTTCTGCCACAAAAAAACTACAGTGTTCTGGAAGGCTATAGTAAGAATCAATGATGGGACAATATACCAACATTGATTTGATTTATAATCTATTTTGGCACGATCATATTATGGAATTATTGATTTAATCATAATTAGATCAAAGCAACAGTTCAATGTTATTGCATTACTTCTTAAACGTTTGTCTCTCTCAGTATAAAAAACTACATCTTCCCAAAATTTAGTAAAATTTATTATAGCATCTTAAATTCATCCAATTTTCCATTTTTATTCATACTTCAATTGCATGTTTTGTATCCCACAATTGCTTGACATCATTCTTTTCTAACTGATTGTCACTCAACAGCTCAATGGTATTTAAGTGCTTTCAACACTTTACTGCATTTTGAGCATGTCGTCTGGCACGATGAGGCAAATTATACTTTTTTAGCGTCGTTTCTTCCATTCAAGCACTTTGAATCGCATTGTCAATTGTTGCGCTATTGGTTGCAAATTGTTAACCTTGTCATTTTACTGGTGGCGATTTCCAGTAGTAACGCTAACTGCACCACGTTCCATTGCGACTATCAGCAAATAAATGCGAAAAGCCCATTACGGAGTAAAAGTGCGAAAGGGGATATGTATCTGCATCCGTGCCAGTATCTTCATCCGTATCAGTTATCTGCATTCGTACAGCCATAGTTATAGCGTACGATGCTTTCATTGCTTTATCGTCGTTTCATTGCTTCTTTAAAAGGTCATAAAGACTTGAGATTTTATTTGTGGGCAAAAGAAAGTGATACGTTGTGTGCCCGCAAGAATTGCTGGTGCTATACGAATGGTACTAACTGTTGCACGTGATTTCTGTTGTGCGAAGTAATTGCTTTCCAGTTTAACGTTTGTATAATAATCACATCACATCACCCTGGTCACGTTACATTGCGTTGTGAAGGTCATTAAAGGTAGATATTGATGGCTTAACTTGCTCATTTTAAATATATCAGTTAATTTGTATACATTACAGGTTTATAAAAATACTCGAAAGCCTGCAGGATAATAAATTTAAATAAAGCACATCATCCATCTTGCTCTCCATCACTGTTTTTCTACTGTTCCACCACTTCTATGTTCATCCACACTCTGTTCCAATGCTTCATTGTTGTCGGTTTAAGGCAACTTAAACTGCCATTACTGCATTTTTTTGTTTTATATTTTCTTTTTCAATAAGTGTTTTTGTTGTTGATTTGTTGTTGTTGCTTTTGTTTTTATATTTTCCAAATCAATTCTATTGGTAAGTAGGATTCAGACCATGCAGCTTCCATTCGAACAGAGACAATTTAACTGAAATATAAAACGAATTATCTTAAAAATGGATTTGTTAATATCTTGAGTACGCCACAGGCTATTTGGGGACATTTGTCTCCGGACAATTGCAAGTAAAGTATGTCATTGAAAAGTTCAACAAAAACAAATACTGCTTGCTAAGTAGTTTTAGATTGTCCTTTGCCTGTCATTGGCTTACCATTTGCTTACAGATTAAGTGAACGTCTTCTCTTTTTCCATATCTTAAAGAGTAAATTTGTGTAATAAACATTTTAATAACATTCTTTATTTCCTGAAAATTGGTACCAGAAAAGGATGTCCTTTAAATATCAACATATTTCAAAAATAAAAAGTTTAAATAAAAATTATAAAAAGTATATAAAATGTAATTAACAAAAAATAAATTAATTAGTGCCATTTATGGTTCCATTTTTTTTATATAGATTTGAAATATAGATCCGTTTTATTTTTGACTTTTCCTTTTTTTTTCAAATCATGATGAAAGGAAATTATTTCAACACCATCCCAGTCATCTAAAAGGCGATCCCGTCCGTTGAATATAAGATATGTTAGGAAAATATAGTATAGCATTTTAATTAAAGTGTTGATTAGGAACAAAACTATTTTAAATTCTAAAAAGTAAAAAATCAAAACAAATACTTTGTATACTATATTTTTATCATTAAGATTAAAAAGACAAAAAGTATGCTTTAAGAAAGTATTCTTATCCTTGGGCATAAGACCACTTGAAAACTAACATACAAAATATAATTGCCATTATAGGATCATAAATGCTTTCAGTACTGCGATAGACACATATCCACTTGGAGATTGGACCACTAGCAAACTAGCGGATTTACGGACTGCGTTTTTTTCGAGGCAACTCCACGAAATCATACTCATGCTTTAATCATTTTTTTAATATAGCTATTTCAATTAGTTTTGTGTTATCTCAAAAATCACAAACCTTTAAAAAAAAACATACAAAGTACTGTCCTTATGCGTGGAGCAGCGGTCACACCCATAAGGTTGATAAGTAGGATCGCTGTGCTTGCATGAGACATTGATTTTCGAATATAAGTCGCAACGTAATGATGACGGCGCTCCAGTGTTGGAGCCCCAGTTTGCTGATTCAATTAGTGACTGGAGGTTTGGATACATCAACAATTATGATTATTAAAGTGTAGTAGTGATGGAACTACAGACTTCATGTGTGTTCACCAAATTAAGTTTGATGAAAGTTAATATATTAGGATAGATATTGGGATAGTTTCATTACTCATACTAAGCAATGTCTTAAGACCACACATATGAAAGCAAATATTTAATTTTCTATTATTAAGCGTTTGATTCGGCACCCGCAGACGGAAAACGCGGTAGAGGACGTCCGCATCTTCGATGGAAGAACCATGTGATGAATGATTTGAGGATACTCGGTACTACCTACTGGCAAATCACTCCTCAGACTGGCTGGCGGAGGCTGCTCGTAAGTAAGTAAATAACTGAGTAAGTAAGTAAGTAAGTAAGTCAGTAAATAAGTAAGTAAGTAAATAAGTAAGTAAGTAAGTAAGTAAGTAAGTAAGTAAGTAAGTAAGTAAGAAAGTGAGTAAGTAAGTAAGTAAGTAAATAAGTAAGTAAGTAAGTAAGTAAGTAAGTAAGTAAATAAGTAAATAAGTAAGTAAGTAAGTAAGTAAATAAGTAAATAAATAAGTAACTAAATAACTAAGTAAGTAAGTAAGTAAGTAAGTAGGTAAGTAAGTAAGCAAGTAAGTAAGTAAATAAGTAAGTGAAAGTAAGTAAGTAAGTAAGTGAAAGTAAGTAAGTAAGTAAGTAAGTAAGTAAGTGAAAGTAAGTAAGTAAGTAAGTAAGTAAGTAAGTAAGTAAGTAAGTGAGTAAATAAGTAAGTAAGTAAGTGAAAGTAAGTAAGTAAGTGAGTGAGTAAGCAAGTAATTAATAAATAAGCGTAAAATTAAGTAAGATGTTTAGTAGAATAATATAATGAAAGTGTTATATAGAATAAGTCATATATAGTTTTATTAGAATTTTAACTTAAATTAATGTAGATTCAGTTTAAATTGATTAGATATATTTAATGAACAAACTTTCTAAAGCAAATTTATAAAAACAGAAATGTATTTATATTTGTGTTTGTTACACTTTCACACTTCATGGATTTAATTGGATTTTGAATGAATTTATTAAATAATCTCAATGCAACTATTCAGAAAAACTTTTTCCACAAAAAATTAAGCAAAATTAATTCTGTTTCCATAATGCACAACAAGCAAAATCAATTATAATATAAAAATAATTACATATCTGCCGTTGTAAATAGTTTTGGAACCCCTTTAACTTTTTACCACAAATTGTTATCAAACACAAATTAACTTGTCATTTGGAGAAATAATTTTACTGGCACGTTTCCTTACCATAAATGTTAGACAAATGAAGTTGAACAGTTAACAAACAAAAAAAATTGTTACATGAACAAAATAAATAAAAAACAGTGGAACAAAGTTCTCTCTTACCGAAGGGGAAGAAAGATAATTTTAAAAAAAATCTTATCATATATAATAAAATATATGAAAACAAAGAACTGTCATTTGCAACATAACATCACATTAATATCATTCCATGCTACCCGTACTTCCATTCGCCACACCGCACAACAACAGTACATCACACCAGTACAATCGGACCCGGAAGTGATGGTCGTCGTACCCGTAGCAAAGTTGTTAGAAAAGTTTCACTTACCGGAACATTGCACAACGCATTCACACTTTTTTATGCTGAACACGCGCCAGATTTATGTCAATTATAATTACTATCCTTACAATAACAGCACCATTGGCAACAATAAACAATAACATTAGTATCTGCAATTACAACTATTCCAGGATGAAAGTATGAGAACTACACTAAGTGTGGGTCGCTTCTGTTGTGCTTCAGGCGGTCATGTGACTGCATTAAATAGAATATTATATATATATATATATATGGACTAGGCGATTGTGCGCCGCAGAGCATCTAAAAGCTTCATACCCACAATATGAGCTTATGGTTAAATTAACAAGTAAATTAATAGTAAAAAGCTTTATTAATATTAACCATCAAAAACTCCTCCTAGGAATCCCAATCAAAAGACGTTTGATGTGATATTGATTGTGATGTGATTGATTGAGTTTCAAAGTGCTTTGTATGACATATTCGCTACACATAACCTAATGTTGAACCTTTTCCGAGTTAGTGCATCTGGGCACTTCTACTCTTGGAAGTCCCATCCATCTCACTGACTTATTTGTGTGTTCCTCATAAGCTTCGCCCCGTCCGGTTAGTAATTAATCTGAGATCAGATAGTGCTAAGTATAGCAGCTTGTCGGTTTTCGCATATAGCTTCAGGGCTCAGTCCCTTACGTATTTTTTGATCGGATCTATTCTAAGGTCTCTTAGCATGCCATTCATGCGAACTTACCATGGCTCTTTAAAGAGTTTTCGTAGAGCCTGACTTTGAGCAACTAGTAGCGTCTGGATGGTAGAGTCGGCAGCTTTGCTATACGCGACACACCCATAAAGTAGTGGTGGTCTAATTATCTGACTGTAGATCAGCTTTCTGTAGATCAGTTTTTTCGCACTCAGGTTGTTGTGCTTGAAAAGTGGTTGTAATCTATATTCAACTAATTTCTTATTCAGAACAGTAAGTACCTTAACACAATATTTGTTGTTAGCAACGCAAATGAAGATAAGAACTAAGAAGATTATTCTATGATGTAGTGTTTCAAAATAGTACTTTGGACCTTGTACTGATGTGGACAGGATAAGCGAAACTCTGAAAATGAAGTTGTAATGGTGACAATTGCTGCACCAGTGACATTATTTGTTTTAGCGGAAGTGGCCATGGCAATAACATACAAGCGAGCTTTAAAATTACATAAAAAGAAAACCATTTAGCTATAGTTACATATGAACGCATTAACATAGATACAATGATTATGCTTATATCGTACATATATTTGTATGTTAAATGCATTTTTCTATGACAAAAGATAACTAATTTCCTAAAAGCACTGGTTTTGTCCTGTTTTCAACTGCAAGTGGATTGCTCTGGATACGGAGATTGTCACCTAAGTTTTTTTTTCGCATTTATGAATGTAATAAAAGCATAAGTAAAATTTGGCTCAATCGATACTTAAATAATGTTTATACCCAATAATTAAAAAACAGATGAAAACAGCTTTACAATAGGAATCGCATTTTTATATGGTCACTCTCTGGTATAAATCTATATAGATCTATACAATGGTTGGTATGATTCAAATAGATGGAAGTGTTTTCATCTTAACAATGGAGTATCCCGATTGTTATATATTTAGTATAATTTAGTATAGCTATAATAAATTATAATAATATTACTATTATTATATATAACTATAATGTTACTATAACTAAGCTAAGTTTAAAAAAAAATCGATTGAAATAACATTATAAAGTCTTAAAAGCCTAAAAAACATATGAGAATTTCAAATTCAACTCCGTTTAGGATGAACACATATATTAAGACCATTAAAATAGTGGATATAATACTATTATTAGTAAAGATTGTAGCATGCAAGAAAAAATAAAGTATCAGGATTAATTTTTTTGAAATATTCAAAGGCTATTAAACATCGGTGAAAAACCAGTGCTTTATATAACAGAATGGGTTTTATATATGTGCGCGGTTAAACGGTTGCTGTGCGTTAACTCCTACAGATAAACATATCTTAATTTATAATATAATTAATTGTTTTTTGTTACTACAATAAATGAATAAACTTCCACAGTACTGTTAATATATTTGCTCTGT
This sequence comes from Teleopsis dalmanni, assembly GCF_002237135.1. Lineage (NCBI taxonomy): Eukaryota > Metazoa > Arthropoda > Insecta > Diptera > Diopsidae > Teleopsis > Teleopsis dalmanni. The sequence goes on from NC_051848.1 coordinate 21,362,468, forward strand.
TCCAAGACAATATCTTTGCCAAAAAAAAGCTAATAGTTTGATCTCCGATATGCCAAGAGACTTATTACTTGATTTCTTAATAGATCTTATTCTCAATAGATCGTATTCTCTGTCATATTTTATATGCACATAAGTATAAGATTCCATCATAATATGAAATCTGAGGTGATTAGTTCTTTCAAATTATTAATTTCAAATCACAGTCTTCTAAGACAATAGTGTTAAAATTCTAGCTCACTTCCAAGACAAAAATTTTTACTACAAAAGATATTGGTTGCTTGATTTTCCACAAGCCAACAACCAGTCTTGCTCTGTATCAGAATCAAATCAACGAATGCAAAATTAGTTAAGCAGAACAAAATTATGTTTTATAATTTGGAATTCACATATCAAATATTAATCCAGAACGAACTATTTTTTCTCACTATTTTTAAAGATAATACAAAATAACAAGAGTTGATCTCTAGAAAATAATTCAGCACATGAATTGTTACTCAAATGTGGAGAGAACCGGAGAATATAAGCAAACGAACAAGCCATACAATTAATCGAAACCTTAAAATCGAGATAATGTTGATAGAGCAGCGACTAATAAGCAAATATGTCACAAAATTATATATCCTTTTCAACCAAAATTGCAAATGTAACAGGAAACAAAAAAAATATAAGAGGGAACCAAATACATTCTATGTAAAAATCCAGAACTAGCAAGTTAGATACTTTCTATTATTGAAGTCTATGAACTACCGAGGTTGGCGTATAACTTAAATAAAGATCTAACAAAGAATAATCGTCTAAATAACGCTTGATTTTAAAATAAACTTAAAATATTATAAAGAAGTTTTTTCGAACAGTAGTGAACTACAACAACAAACATTTTTTTTCAAATATTTAGAAAATATTTCATGAATTATTGGACACTTCCTAGCGAGAGATATTTGAATGAGTTAGAGGAGGTACCTGTGATGGTGCTGACACCAGAAGATGATTAGTAAGTCTCTGAATGATATGCCAGTTATATACTGAAGTCATGGGCTTGCAGGCACAGAAATGTTCATGAGGGTGACAGACCTTTAGTGTTGCAGTTACAGTCTATCGAGCTCAACCAGTGACTGGAGGTCTAAATACCAGAAATTAGAATTCAAAATGTACAATTAAGGATAATTGATAACTGAAATTATAATTTAATATTTAATATTTAATGATCGATAATATTCCAATAAAATCTAATTTGAATTAAAATTTAACTTTGGAAAGTCAAAAAAATGAAAAAAATAGTTTGAGTGGGGAAAGTGGGAAGATTTATATTATTTTAATGTTAATGCCAAATGAAAGATGATATTCCAAACAAATCATACATCAATCATCATAAGTTTTAAATTAATTTAGAATATTTAATATATTGAAAATTGATTTTTTGCATGAATGGATTTTTGGATGAATGGATTATTCAGAGTTATTGGACCACATGTTTTCTTTTTCTTATTTTTTTGTGTTAAAGTCTTCTTTGACATCATAGATGCTCGTCATTGAGATTCTTTTCGTTCATAGATTAAGAAATCGATTCCTGAAGTTTAAAACATATTCTGTATATTTATACAAATCTGGAGAGACCAACAAAACGATCACCAGAACTGATAGCTAAGTACCAATATGGATTCAGATAATAAAATAATTATTAAATTTCTAATTAATTTTACATTAAGGTAGGCTTAAAGCTTACAATGGAATGATTGGAAGATATCAAATACTGCATATTAAAATTGATAAAATTGCTTACTTTGGCATATAATATATAATTTTTGAGATTTATATGTTGAAGTTTAAAATTTCACTAAACTTTTTCCGTCTTAGAAACATAGCTGCCTATTCACGTTCCACGCTATATGACATTCTGTTTGAAGCATGTTTGATAAACTTTATTATAACATTGTTATATACCCGTATATGTATAGAGTTTGAGTGGTGTAGTCAGTATTCGACTTCTAGAAAAAAAAAGTACAAAAGTATCAAAAAAAAAAAAAAAGAGCAGACATTTTTGAAACTTTTTCATGCAAAATTAAACTTTGAATTTAAAAGGACTACTATGTCCTGCCATTTAGATATTCGCACGCAGTAGTACTCTACATTGTGTCCAAACTGAGCAAACAATGATTAAACATTCATATTGTATTTGTCTTTTCTCATAGTCACTTTTCCACTTAGATTGACATATTGAGAGCGCAGAGCATTAATGATAATACTGCCATGGAAAGGAAATGCCAGGAAAAAGCGCCACAAATTACTGCAACATCAACGTTGACAGAAATGATATGACAGGCAATGCCATAAATACTATTTCTTGACAGATTACGTTTCGGAAACTAGAAGCACATCAAAATATTGCCTTGAAAAGCGAAGACTGCATGTCAACTGCATTGCAACAAATTCGCTGCTAATTGAAGGCGTAATTGCAATTTTATTACAAAAAAATGTAATTACTTTAAATGGCAGTTGCACATAAAATTAAATTAGAAATTAACTAAATAATGAATTCCCTTTTCTACGAATTCCCTCGACCAAAATGAAATTGGTTCGCAGGCAAATGATATTAAATTAAATTCATTATATATGTTAAAGTCCTCTGCACCGCAAAGAGTGAAGGCTGCATACAGTAATTAATAGTAAATCCAAAAAATTGACAGTGGGAAAAACTCCAGTTTTCTGATATTCTGATATTTTCAGAACTCCAGGCTTCGCTTCGCCTATATGGCTGGTTTGATTTCAGCAGTTTTTGCTCAACGGATGTGGTTATTTGAAGCGCTTTATTTGCCAACTTTATTAATGCCAACTGCAATATTCATGTCAATTATGTGCTCATGTTTAGAATGCAGTTTTATTCCGTTTGTGTGCTTCTAATTATGCGCTTTAAAGTTTGAAAATTATTTTTAGTTTTTACTTAGGTTTGTTGTTGCACGCAAGTATCTGCTTTTGTTAATGACACATTTTAGCTTGGATATTCGAATAATGCAAAATCCACAGAGTACAAGGCATCAACGCATTAATGCAAGCTGCAGTTGCATGTACCTATGCACTACATAATTCACGTTCCTAGAACAATTCGCCATTATTTATTATAATCAAAGAGAGCACATCAAACAGAATAAATCAAATGCATATACAAGCTTAATTAAATGTGATTAGATACACAAATATACATATAAATGCTGGATATAGAATTCAATTCCGAGATATTGCTATACCCTTAGGCTGACTCTGGCCCACTGTGTTATAAGTACATATATCACTATATATTTGCATATATTTTAATTATATAAATCACACAATTATGAGGAAACTCTTCCACTTGGAATGCTTTAAAGTTTTAAGGAGTTTTAGAAATATATTTAATAAATAACTACAGCATCACTTACATAAAATAAAAGTTTTGTCCAGGCTTTTAGTTATGTTTATTTTACTATTTGAAATTTACTATTTGTTCTGCAACTTTTACATCTTTCCGAAAAAACTTACTTAAAACTACGTTCATTAAATATATATTTCAATTTGACAGATATTGTATATATGACAATGCACATTATTACCAAGTCAATTCAAAATAAAATCAAAGAATACTAGTTTTAAGGATACAATGAAAAGTAAAGCTACTATAGAAATCAGCTGATACATTCTAACCATATGAAAAACTGAGCAATTGAACTTTAGCATAGCACAAAAAGACGATATAATATTAAGTGTTATAAAAATATATTGAAATCTATCTATTTTGACACTTCAACATAAATATTAATTTCTTTATCAACCTAAAGTCTTATCCTATACTTTTCTGGCATAGATTAAATAAAGTTGAAAATAATAAAAACAACAACTATTTTGACACTGCAACATAAATATTAATTTCTACCTATATCAACTCAAAGTCTTATCCTATACTTTTCTGGCATAGATTAAATAAAGTTGAAAATAATAAAAACAACAGCTGAGCTACGAAAAACGGTTCCGATGCAATGTTGCTAACAGCTGATATAGAGTTTGTTATAACAAAATCGAGAGAGAAGAGAGTTTATATATCTATTTTGACACTGCAACATAAATATTAATTTCTACCTATATCAACTCAAAGTCTTATCCTATACTTTTCTGGCATAGATTAAATAAAGTTGAAAATAATAAAAACAACAGCTTACCTACGAAAAACGGTTCCGATGCAATGTTGCTAACAGCTGATATAGAGTTTGCCCTATATGTTTATCTAATGTGGGTAGTAGATAGACGTTCTTGGTTATAAACTTTATAACAAAATGGAGAGAGAAGAGAGTAAGTTCAGTGCAAAGAGATAAAGAAAAGAAACTGATATTGAATTCATACGAGAGTTTTATTTGAAATATTAATTATATAATTAAAATAATGTAACTTCCCAATCTTCTCACTTAAACTATTTTTTTCATTTCTTCGACTTCCCAAAGTTAAATGTTAATACAAATTTGACAAAAAATCTTTCGTTTACCTTCTATTGAAATATTTTTCTTATTTATTTAATATTTTAATTATTATTAAATTAAAATTATATTCAGAACAAAACCTGATTCTTCGTAAATTTTTAAAAAAACTATTGTAATATAATTATTACCATAATATATAAAATAACTTTAAATCTATGACTTATACTTTATCAAGTTATTCTTAAATTTGTATTATTATAATTATTGTATTATTGTTCTTTTTTTTATTAATAATATAATATTATTTAACGAAAAGTGGGAAAAAAATTTATAATTCTAAATTAGTACGAAGAAAAATACATTCATCACATTTATCTGTTGGTTAGCTCCGATGGGAAGAGATGCTTGAGCCACTTTTGGGTTGACAAATCGGGGGCTGATAGACTTTATATTTCGTGGCTTAAGTGGGAGTACAATCGGTTTGTATGAATGATTCTGCGTTTTTTTGATTAAGACGTGTACCATTCTGCTTTGACAATGTTTCGGAGAATTTTTGGTTGTAGACGTTGTAATTTTTTGTACATTCGATGTACCAGCTGTTCTCCAAACTTCGATTCCATAACTCGGAATGGAAACAATAATTCCTTTATATATGAGGAGCTTCTTTTCAGTAGAGAGAATTAATTTTCTACCCAGTAGGCATTAGAGTTGAGAGAATATGAATTTCGCTTAATTACGTTTTAGATTTATGTGTGGTTTCTAAGGTTGTGCTAGAATCAATAGTTAGTATTTTTCTTTTTTGTATAATGTCATACCGGTGTTAGTAAGGATGACCCATTTATCGAATTAGTTCAAAACAATATCAAGGTGATTTTAACGTTGAGAAATCGTTATTGTCATGTTTTCGTTGGATGTGAGCAATACTAAGTCGTCAGCAAAAGTTGTTACCATTTGGCATTCAGTTGTGGGAACTGGGATGTCAGCTGTGTACAGGATGTATAAAATTGGTCCCAATTTTACACGTCACTGCGATACACCTGCTTTCATTCACAGTATGTTTGATTCTTCATCAAAGAATTTGACGTAAAATTGTCTGTCACTTATATAGCTCTTTAGTAGTAAAAGTAAATCGGTAGGTAACATTGGCGAACAGTAGTTTTTCAACAGTAGTTTAGAAAGAACGGGCAATAAACTAAGTTGCCTGTAAGAGTTGGGTAAACTTGAATCTTTGTTAGGTTTGGGAATGGCGAATACTTCGTAGGTAATCGGTTGTGTTTTTAATTTTGATATTACCCTGACAGTATTATTCATATAGGACAACATCAGTAGACTTAAGATTTGTATAAGTTGTTGAAAAGCGTCGTGCTAGTTCTTCAGCATTTTCAAGAGGAGTTCTTGCCCATTCATTAGTTGAGGTTTTAATAGGCGGTTTGTGCAATATTGATGGGTTACCGATTTTCATTGCTTTCCACAGACCATAGCTTTTACTTATGGGCATCTTAAAACTTGCCCTTTTTTTCTAAATTGTTCATGTTCTTTTATTTTGTTTTTGATATGTGATACTGTTAAGTAGTTTTTGGTGTTTTTGTTTTTGGAGTTGAGTCAGCTGCTGCTTGAATTATAGTAATATGGAGATAGAGTAACGCACTGCCGATTTCAGGCTGAGTTTTAGAGAAATTTAAGCGTTTAAATTTTTGTGAATCAGCTTACGAAATGAGTCTCAATAAGTTTTGTGATCGTATATATAGTTTTTGGATGGAATTGAAGCAGGTATATTGTAATACAGAACAACTGGTGAGTGATCTGAAGAAAGTTCAAAACAGGATTCAATTGTCAATAGTTGGTAAAGTCTATCCTGTCAGGATTTTAACTGATAATAAAAAGATTTTTATTATTTGAAAATAATTTTAAATCAAATGTATGTTAAAAGCTATCAAAAATATCAAACAATACTTACACTTAAAGAATGTTGGATAGTACTTCCAATAAGAGCTCCAGAACAGGACATTTTCATATAGTTATATGATTGTACATATATACCAAAAAATATTGATTGATTAATTTTTATGAAAATAATATACTCGTACCATAGTAATTAATATTTATTAATATTATTATAACTATTAATTATTTCAATTTAAAGTACGGGGGTGTCTATTTTCTATATTTTTCTTTATGTGACAAAAAGTGTCAAAGACAAAACAGAGCTGAAAATTCTTAATATCTTAAAAACGATTTATCTAAATAACTTAAATAGTATATAATAGTATATAATAGTATATAATAGTATATATTCGTATACCAATAAACATCCTTCGGAAAGATACTATATTTTTCAGTGGCGTCTACAGAGAGTTTCATTTAAGGTTGGATGAAAACTTATTTAGAGTCTATATAAAAATATTTATATGAAAAAGTATATTATCTCTAGTGTTAAACGATCTAAAACATTTTAGGGGAGGCTTAAGTTTAAATTTCGTATTAAAAGTAAGATAATAAATTAAATTATATATTGAAACTTAAAGTTATTAATAACTTTTTTATATTTTTTATTATTATTAATATTATTATTTTTTATGACTTGAGATTAATAATTGCATGTCCTATGACAGGAAATCAATTTTGAATAGGAAAACGGAGTAAAATAAGTAACCGGGTAAATAAAATAGTAAGGAAATTAAAAAAATATTTAATAAAGTCAATTTTAGAACTGATTTGGATATCGTCAAATATTCATTATTAGTGATCTGTGGAAACATCTGTTAGTTTATTTAATTTAATTTAATTTAATTAATGTATGTAATTTTTGGGCAATTATATCAAGATATGTTTCAAAAGACCACTAATGATAGATATTGAACTATATCCGAACAGCTATATGGTTAGCCTAAAGATACACTTAATTTTATATAATTTTATATAATATATTATAGTTTCATTCATTTTATAAAAAAATTGAAACTAAACTAAAAATGAAAATTAAAAACAATTTTATTTTTTTATATTGATTTTATTAAATAAATTTACAAAAAGTTCTATTTAAGTTTTTTTACATTTTAAAGTTCTTCTTTTAATTAAAATATTTTTCAATAAATATTGTTTTTCTTATAGGACTTAAATAAATAACAATGAACTGTTTAGACAAAATAATTTTATTTTTATATAATTTATAAGTTAAAATTTGTTACTATTTTGACATTTATTTCATTTATTAATCTTTTCTTAGAGATATGAACTACTACTATGTTGATCGTTACAAATACAAAAAAAATATAATATTTATATAATTAAAATTTTGTTTTTATTCAAAAGTAATTTCAAATATTAATATTTTTATATAGTAAATTGAAATGTTATAATTGGTTAACATTTATAATCAATTAAATAAAAATACTGTTAGAGTAAGAGTTACAATTCATTTTGGAATTTTTTGATATTTTTGACATTGTGATTTGTATTTCTAAAATATTTTGTATAAATTTAATGGCTAATATTTACAATTATTTTAAATATATATAAACATATTTAACCTAATACAGTTTGTTTGTTTAATTATTACTTAATTACATTCATTTTACTGCGTCTTAATAACTTATGTAGGGATACATATAATTACAAATTATTTTTGATTATGTTTATAACAATTAAAAAAATATTTTAATAATTTAATAATTAAATTAAGATTTTCACAAATTTTTTATAATTAATACATTTTTAATATATTTATATATTAATTCATTTATATTATTATAAAAATATTTCGCTATAAATATAATTGCATGAATTTATTAAGTGAATTAATTTAATTTTTTCTTTAATTACTTTTAAGGCTTTGACTATTTAAAAAATTAAGATATTGCACTTTGAATCCTAATATTAAAAAAATGTTCTGCAATTTCGAATGAAGAAAATGGAAAATATTATGGAAATCACAAATAAAATTAAATAAAAAATAATTTTAATTTTTTGGTTTCTTTAAAAAAATTCAAATTTTGTATTTAAATTTCCATGGGAGTAAAAATTATATGCAAATTAAAAAGAAATATTAAAATAAAATCTTAAAAAAGTTCCAAGGCTCAGAAATGATACAAAACCGCATGAAGGAGTCAGAAGGTATTTTAAAAGTATCTTATTTTTGATAATTAAATGTATATAAAAAATATTGCATCAATATCAACATATTATTAAAATAATGCAATATTTTTATATATATTTCTTATTGTTTAAAATGAATTAAATTGAAAAAGTTTTCTCAGTTGGAAAAAACAAAAACACCTCTTCGAAGTTTCCATATAAGAAGTCAGAAAGATTTGCTTATATGACATAAGGAACCGAGCTTACTTTTCTATATGGAAAGAGGCCGTGGAATTTCTAGAGTTTATATGTTCACTCTTTTTTAATGTCGATCAACAATATTAATGGTAATAAATACTTTTTTCTGCCGTAATTCGATATTTTATGCAAGCCCGTAACTTAAGTTACCAACGATTTGAACGAGTATATAGTCTATCAATATATCATTTTATATTGGTTTGTTTTTCATATATACGAAAATTTTCGTTAAGCTCCAAATTCAGATACAATTTCAAAGTTATTTTTATTAAATATAAAACAAAATTAAAAATTGCTTTATGTAGTTAGAATATAAACAAAAAGATCGATGGTAACTCTAGCTACCAATGGGTCAAAACGCTTAACGATTTTGTCAATATAAATTTAAAATAAGAAAATCATTTTCAAATTTTGTAAATATTAAACCGAGAATTTTCTTATTTAGTTTTATCATTATTATTGTTGTTTTTATAATCCGCAGGGGTCTGCTTGTATAGATCTTTTGGGTGCGATGAACGGCACTTGATCGTCGAACTCAACATGTGGGCCCGAATCTTTTCTAATTAGCTAGCGCTGGCTGGCTACAAGCAAAAATTGACGATCTGGTAAAAATCGCAGCTAACGTTGGACTACGTGTTAATGTTGATCTCCTCCAAAAAAAATCAATGTTTACAATGCCTGTGTGAAATTCGTCTTATTGTATGGTTCAGAAACTTGATTGGTCAACATTGAAATACAAAGAAAACTTCAAAGGCTAAGCAACAGATGCCCACGTAATATTTTGAGAATTTGGTGACCACTTCGAATTTTATATATGAAACTACTTCAACGACCATACCAAGAAGATATCAACAAACAAGTTAAGCGTCGAAAATATAATCAGTTTGGTTGGCCAGACTCTTCGAAAGTCGCACCACGAAATATGCCACACAACACTTCAATGGAACACCCGAGACAACAGACACAGAGGAAGACCATATAACATCTAGAGAAGAACGATAAAAAACGATAACCGTCAAATCTTTAAATGAGTTACGTTATATTACTAGAGATAGAAATAGTTGGAGATTCTATGTAACAAGTCTATGCTCCTGATGGAGTATGGCTTATAATATATAATGCTGGTTAAGAGAAGTAAGTTACTTTTTATTGTTTATTTTACACTATTTAAAGTTATACATATGAAGTACTTTCGTAAATCAGAACGTCTTCATGGAATTCGTGTTCTACGAAGATTTTTTTATAAAAACGTAAGAAAATTTTCTAACAATGTTTTCTAAAAGAACATTAATAGTTAGAGACTGTACATTTTAAGACGAAATCGTTAGTACCAATATTTAAATATAATGGGCACCTAACAAAGTTGCGAAGAAATTTCGATTAAAGATATTCGCATATAAGATTTGTAATGGGAAACATTTTTAGTTTACTTTTAGTCGAGTTTCGTGGATTTTTAATAACTTCCAATGAAATAAGAACAAAATTCGCTAATATCTTAGGATATTATGCTCACCTATTCCGATTTTACGAAAGAGTTACAATTGGTAACAGATGCGTTAAATCACACAATAGGAGCTATTTAACCCAGATTGATAAATCAATCATGTTAATTCATTTCTTGTATAAACTAAACTAATTTAAATATATATATAACATACAATTTTTTTAAAAGTTTATCCTTTCAACACTGTTGCAGTATACACAATACCCAACGGTCTTACTTCCAACGTGATGTGGACATCGGTCAACCATCGGAGCTCGTATGCCAGGCTATATACAGACGTCATAACGGATATGTTCACCCCACCCTAAGCAAATACGTAGCAGTGTTTGGACTACACGTAAATATCGAGTCATCAAATCTTTAGAATTTAGAATTGATATGCACAAATTGTTTAAAATAGGAAGACATTATAAAAGGCTACAGCTTTGTAGAGTTTGGTGAGATTGAAATTAATGACCAGAGAGAGAAAGTATTAGAATAGCAAAGAGAGACCTCTGAAAACGATATCTTAATCCATATTAAGATATAAGAACAACTACTTATTTTAAAAATAACATAGGAAGTAGCAACACTGCTTTCTTATTTAGTTCAACCTTTTTGAAATCGGTTAACTAATAAGCCAGCTCAAATCGCATGGTCGCCAAGACTGAAGATTTTTCTATTGTAAAAGATTTTTGGAAGTACATACAAAATTTCCAGTTAACTGTCAACGAATGATTTCATTAATTCTTCGTATTTCGTGTCGTCATTGTTGGCAACAAATACGTCACTTTTTCTATTTATTATTTTACTGTTAAAAGACACGAACAATTACATTTTATTCAGAATCATGTAAAAAACAAGTATTATTATTCATTTTCGAAATTTTAACTTAAAATTTTGTTACGTGCCTTGCATATATAAACCTAACGAAATTTTCATTTTGTCCAGAGTTGCCGTCAAAAGTAGTGCTAATCTTATTTGTTCTTTTGCGACATGCTTACAAAAGAATAGTCCTTATAATATATTGAACTCTGTACTTGCTAAAATAAGGTGTGTAGATTTCTTGATGTTTGTCCAAGACTAAATCTTCCAAGACTAACGCTTCTTATGTATTCCAAGGGCTGCATCACATCTATTTCCAGTGGCGGCGCTAGGAAACTGATAAATGCCTTGTAAAGGTTATAGACATATAAATTTATCTACTTGGTAAATGAAGTGTCAAATTTTGTATGAAAAGGATAAGGCCTTTTTACAAATAGTATTTAAATATGATGCCCAAAAAAGAAACATGGAAGCCGAAGTGTGTTATACCAAGGCTATAGATATTTTTATGGCGGTGATTGCTTAAATTTTATTTACATTGCTTTTATGTTAAAACAATTTTAACGTTATATATAACAGTTTTAAATAGAGATAAAAAAAGAAAAATTTTCGCAACCAATAGAGCTGTATAATCAACAAGTTAAGAAAGTTGAAACGCGTATAAAAACTTTAAGACGTTACGGTAACAGCGTTAAGGAGGAAGATCACATTGAAGATGATACAACCGATTACACTCATGACAATCTATTCGGAAAGTATTTAAACAGAGAGGTTAGGGAAATAATAATTGAGGAAAACTACAGAAAAACATCAGGTGTAGTTTCATTTTTTATTATTTAGTTGAAAAATCTTGTAAGATTTTTTGAATTGTCAATAAATTTTAATTATAATTGTCTTTATAATTAATTATAATTTAATTTCTAATTGTCTCAGAAAGTGTTTTTTTATTTATTTATTTATTTATTTTCCTTATTTCAAAATGTGAAACTCTTATTCTGATTTTGTTAACCGTAGACAAGTTGTATATATTAAAAAGATATCACCACAAAAGAAACTTCAATATTGCAATCGTATAAAAAAATTACGAAAATATTTGACAATTTATTTAATGTACTTTCGTATATATTTCTATGGCATGATACACGACTTTCATGTGCTATGGAAAATATCCAAACACCTGCCTGACAAATATCTGATATAAGGGTATATGACGAGATCGTTACTGCTATTGCATTAATAATGTTGAATAAGCAAAAACCTGTTACAGCAAATGTGCAACCGGGACAACAAATATCTCATTTAAGGAGATATAATATATAGAGTATATATATAGTATATATAGAGTTAACATATTCAAACAGATTATTAAACCAGGACTACTCTATGACAGTATTGCGTTTTGCCAAGCGCCAAACTCAACATTAAAAATTCTTTAAAGAGGGCAAAATATCGCCTTAAGAAAACTGGTTAACGCAAGAGGAGCGGATATCCACAGAGATCTGAGAGTCGATTCAGTCGAAAAATATATTAAAGGTCGTGCATTGAAACTGTTCAATATAATTGACAATCACAATAATCCAACACTGAGCAACCTAAAAATACAGCGAAATCTAATAAACACAGGCAGATACAAAGACATCAGATCCATCGTATTATAAACCCCGTATTCAGTTATTCTTAGTGTGACTTAAAACTGTCCACAGTTATAATAGAGTTAAGGTGATGAATCACCAACCCAGACATCTGCATATCATATAATAATATATATATATTGTTGTGAGATAATAAACGGTTATACTAAACTCAAGTTAACTATTTATATTACTTATCAGAATTCAGTGATCACGAACGACCACGTAAATAGGGTAGAACGCAACAATATTATATATTGTACGGTTCCAAAGGTTTTGTGCCTGATCGGGTCGATCAGGCTTAAGTAGAGTGTAATGTGACGAATTTGGTTTGAGAAATATCAAATCGTAACAACACGAAAAAATTGGCAGCAATAAGAGAAACTAATGTCAGATATTTCTCTCAGAAAAAGGAGGTTTTTATTTTAGTTTAGTTGGAGTTTGTTTTAGTTTGTAGATTGGAGTTCAAGTTTGTATTAAAAGTTTGAGCGATTTTGTACGTCAAAGAGCAACGCAAGAGTAAATAAAGTTACATAGTTATCAACAATTAAAGTAACGTGTTTGCTTTTGGCATCTTTTCAATTATTGACAATCCAGTGAGACGAACGGGAGAATCGGAAACGAGTTAGAAAAGGCGAATTCGTAACAATTGGTGTCAGAAGTGGGATTGTCAATAAATTAGATAAAAATGGTTAGTCTGAACACGAATACGATATTGGCTGGTATTCAACAAATGATATTAGAGAACTCAGTAGCAATGTCACAAATGGAGGCTAGATAAATCGGAAGTACGTCAACAAGTGGAAAAGTTGAACGATAGATCTAAGTGGCTGTTTAGGTAAAATGGACGAGGTTGAGGATTTTAATAAGTCCACTTCAATTTTCTGGCAAAAAGAAAATTTGTGCTGTTAAGTTGTTGAAGACATGAAAGCAGCTGCGCAACAAAACACACAAATGGGCAATAGTTCTGAAAAGGTGCGAATATTGACAGAAGTCACACAATTTTCTTCATGTTCTAAGTTACAAGATACATTGTTACGGTGCAGTGTACCTGAAATTTATGTTAAATGATTGGATCAAAGGAATACTTCTGACGCAAATTCGGAAGTAATGAAAGCGAATGGAGAGGATTGCCAATATCACACTGAACCAAATGGTAAGACAAATTCGTAACAATGTAATATATGATATTAACAAACCAATTCAATCAGTTTTTGGTTTAATTGCCGAATTTGTTC
>NC_051848.1:21376518-21387382 GCF_002237135.1 Teleopsis dalmanni
ACAAATCAATGGTGTTCTGGATTTCGGGATTGGAAAAATCTGTCAGGAAAAATAAAAATACATACATCATCAAAACATCATATTGACTGTTGTGCAGTATACGATTTATGGAGAAAAAATAAAACGATCGACAATGAAACTGAAGATCAAATAAGAAATTATGAATGTTTCTGGAGAAAAGTTTTAAAACGTTTATTTGATATAACAATGAAACTTGCGAGAAATTCTTCATTATTTCGTGGACATAATGAGCTAATTGGAGATGTTTACAATGGAAATTTTTTGTCTGAAGTTGAACTTTTAGCTAAATATGATGACGTTTTAAAAAGCGTTTTAGAAATGCCAACTGGTTCGATTAAATATTTAAGTCCCGCAATCCAAAATGAAATAATAGAATGTATTGGAGAAAGTTTGCTAGAAAAACTAATTGATAATATTAAATTAAGCCCGTGCTACTCAATTTTACTTGATTCTACTCAAGATATTACAAAAGTTGACCAATTAAGTATTGTTATTAGATATGTACAACTTACCAGAAATCATAGATCGGAGCCAATTGGTTTTGAAATAAAAGAAACCTTTTTGGGATTTTTTTCCATGGAGGATCACTCTGCCGAAGGCATTAAATATCAAATTATTTCTTTATTAAAACAATTTGATATAGAGATTGAAAATTGTGTTGGTCAGGGTTATGATGGTGCTAATGTGATGAAAGGGGTATATAATGGTTTGCAAGAAAAAATTAAAAAAATTCAGCCAAATGCTGAATATATTCATTGTGCCAGCCACAATTTAAATCTAATTGTTAAAGATGCAGTAGAAGGATGTAAAGAAGTAGCAAATTTTTTTGCAACAATTCAAGAAATTTATACATTTTTTGGCAGCAGCGTAAAAAGATGGGACCTACTTTCCAAATTTACAGGAGAATCACAAATAACCTTAAAAAAACTGAATCCAACCCGATGGTCGGGACGACTACAATCATTAGTAGCCATCAAAGTACGATATAACGATATAATTAGGTCTTTGACTCAAATTATATTAACACAAAAAAAAGATAGAAATGACGCTCAAAATATTAAAAAAAAAATTGAAAATTTTGAATTTATTTTTATAACTGTGTTTATGCAAAATATATTAACAGAGATAAATTTTGCCTCAAAAGTGTTACAAAAAAATAATGTAGATTTATATGAAGCCAAAAGCATTTTAAGTCGTGTTTACAGTAATATATCCAAAATTAGATCAATGTATAATGAAACAAAAAATGAAGAAATAGAGTTATCAAAATCATGGGGCATAAGTCCAAATTTTGAGAAAAAAAGACAACCAAAAATAAAAAAACATTATGATGAGCTAGCCACAGACCACAGATTTGAAACAAGAGAAGACATTTTTAAAATTCAAGTGTTTAATTATGTAATTGATATTACCATAAATCAAATAAAAAGAAGATTTGAAGGTATGGATAATATTGTAAATTTTTTTGGTTTTTTAGAACCAAAACAATTATTAAAATTGTCAACAAAAGAAATAAGTTCTAAATGCGACAAGTTAGAAAAAAAATACCCAAAATTACTAACAGATATATTTGCTATACAATTTACAAATATAACTACGTTATTGAAAAGCGATTTAAGTGAATCTATGTCCATAAGAGACTTTGCAAACATTATAATTGAAAAATATAGTTGCTTGGAAAGCGATTTATGTGAAGTATATACAATGTTTATCATATTTTTTACTTTGCCTGTGACTGTTGCTACAGTAGAAAGAACATTTAGCAAATTAAAAATTATAAAAGATTTTAAAAGAAATTCAATTGGACAAACTCGTCTAAAACATTTAGCATTGATTGCTATCGAAAATAATGAAGCAAGTAAATTAGATATGAAAAATTTAATTGACAAATTTGCGGCTGCAAAATCAAGACGAAAAAACATTTAAATAAGTTTTCATAATTTTTTTTATAATCAAATATATTTTGAATTATTTATTATTATTTAGAATTATTATAATTTAGTATATTTGTTAATTAGTGAGTTAGTTATATAAGTGTAATTTATTATTTAAAATTATTTTTATTCTAGAATTCTAAAATACAAAAATGTAAATAATATACAAAATACACAAAATTTGCTTATTATATTATTCTATATTTGGATTCGTTTCACTAAATGACAATCATGTACCCGTCGATTCCCCCAAACTGAACTCAAACCTATTTATAAAATAAAAAAGTTTTTTTAACCCATTTGAATATTATTTTGTACGTTGTCTTATGAAAATATAAGTACAGTATATACCAAATTTCATTCGAATAAGTATACAGATATATACTTTATGGTATTTCCGACTTTATGGTATCTTGACAAACCTAATATACCCTTTTTACACTTTTTCATGTAAAGGGTATGTTAGTAAGGGCCCCTTAGTTAGAATTTGCTTATGGGCCTAAAAAATGTAGTTACGCCACTGCATGAGGAGCGAAATATTATTAAAGATGATGTGAAATAAATATAAAATGCAATATAAAAAATATAAAAATATAAAGGTTTTTTCTTATAATAAAGGCACCGAAATTGTTTTTAATTTCGGTGTCTTTTTTGAAATTTTTTCAATTTGAAAAGTTATTTGCTGGCGTAGCGTTGACTTGACTAATTCTAATTCGTATTGATTTTATTTTGATGCGATTTAAATTTTACTCTCAGTTCATTTGTTCTGATGAATTGCGGAGGAAAATCACAATATAAGACTGTCAATCTGCATGTGGTGAGGCAATTGAATTTGTCTTCATATATTAAAATTTCATGAAATATTCATATCCATAAGATGCGATTATGTCGTTGTAAAAACATTACCAGTTACACATGTAACATTTATTCCCAATATGAAAAAAATAATAATTTGGAATCAGCATTAAGTTTTCGAGCGGAAATTTATGCGATTATTGCGTGCAAAATTCGATATATAATCTGAGCTGGCTCTGACTAATATAAATGAAAATATTTCGTATCCCAAAATGTTGACTTTGTAAATATTAATAAAAAAAAAACAAAAAAAAAAACAAAATCTGCAGATTACATGTAATTTGCATTATTAGTATAATTTTGACTGTAGGAGCGGCTTATGAGATAAAAATAAAACCAAACCAAAAATTACTACAATTTTATGGCGAGATATCGAATTGCAATGACAGAAGCTCATTAATATTTTATGTACAGAATGTGGTTTTATAAAATATTTTTATTTCATTTATAAATAAATTTAAAATGAATTAATTACACTAAATTACATTTAAAATAAGTGTTCTCGATTTATTCAATTAAAATAAATTGATTATAGCATATGCACAAAAAGTCAAGTAAGTCGTAAATTCTATTGGTTAAATATTGGTTAAAGTAAGTAAGCTGATGTGTAAAAAATTTAAGGCAGAAAAAGGTAGATAGGTTGAAGTGGCGGCCTTGTTTCCAAAAAGCTCACTTGAGCTCAAATAATTGCCAATTGTGGTACCTTAGGAATGTCATTGATATGTACATAGATTTAAATCAGTATACAGCCAACGCTGAAGAAGGTAACAACTTCTCCATTAGGTAAAGGAAAACCAATCTGGCAGTTCTATAAACTTGGCCAGGTCCTTAACATTACAGGATGACAGCTCAATCAGATCGGTGAGAAAAGGGGACCTCTTGCTTAAGTACTATTATATAAATAAGACTTTACAGCTTTTTGGTACGTACGCGTTTATAAACTACATGAACTCCTTAAAAACTACATATACTTTTTATACTAATTTTAATTCAATTTTTAAGAGCTGTGTTTATGATTTCAGTATATTGGTTTTTACTAAACCGAATGAAAAAATTAGCGTGTTGTTCCTGTTGTCCTAAGCAAGCATACGTTTGGGACTTCCAATTTGGGTTTTCAAAAGTTCAACAAAGCCCAAAACGTGTGGAACCAAGAAATAATGAAATGCTTGTCGATAAACTTTAATAGTTTAAGTTAACTTAAGAAACTCTCTGCTGATAGACCAACGGGATCATATACCTCAGTTATATTCATTATGAAATGTAACTTTGGATCATCTCCATATTCCCTCCGTGACCACAACTGTTAGAGATATCACAATAGGTAACATTCCATGTACCTCAATTACGTAAAAATTACGTCGTTTTGCTATCACATTCCTTTCAAGAAACCCTAATATAGAAGAATGCAGACTTAATTTAATCTGTCGAATTTATATACCTGTTTCATTTTTTCTGATGAACAGTTTGATAATCTGTTAAAGAAATATCAACCAACTTAGAAATAAAAACTTACTTCTTCTCGACGCCAAAGTCAGTAAGTGTTTAATGATTTCTTTTTCCTGCAGATTTTCGCAACGTCTGCAGTGAGGATTATGAGGAATGCACAGTTTTTTTGCGTGAGTTCCCATACACTAATGACCAAAAAGAACTGCAGTAAGGCTTGAAATATTCACATGATCAATTCTCATAAGTTCTGAACATCTAGTTTGATTGTAGGCGGGCCAATTTGACCGGAAAGTTACACATGGCTTAAGCGCCTTTCATTTGTTATTGGTAAACTGAAGAAAGTAAGGGTAAGTACTTCTTTTAACGGTCTCCAGGGTAAGATAAACTGCTAACTCTAGAAACACATTCAAGGAAGCAGGATCAAGGTGGAGTAAACACTCAAGTTTCTCGTTCCCTTAGATGTTTCTATGTTCAGGGATCATAATGACTTTGATAATAAGTATCGTATCACTTTAATATTAAATTTTTAATAAAATAACTGTAGGAAAATTTATTGATTTCGTTCGATACATTTAATTTAATTTGGCTTTTTTTTTGTTTTAACAACTTTTTGTGCTCCCATAAGACAAAGACAAAGAAGTATGGAAGAAGGATGAAGGTATGAAGGGATGAAAGGAAGGAAGGAAGGCGTCAGTTTTTGTTATGCATTTTGCGAAACTCGTACGTACATGAATGCACAGGAATTTGCACGCTAAGCTGATGGATTTTGCACTTGAAAGTGTTCACATGCCAAACAACGGAGTGAAAAATTCATTGGCTTTTTGAAAATCAATGCACGCCACAAACTCTAAATTGGAAATCCAAAATGTATGCTTGCCAAGGATAACAGGAGCAACACATCAATTTTTTCAAATTTCTTTACACTTTTGCTTTTTGTTCATCAAAACGATAGCATAGCAGCACCGCACCCCGACCCGGCTGCCGACTGCCGGCAGCCGGGTGGGGTGCTGCATCAGCATTGTGTCAAAGTTTAATTCAAAAATTTAATTGCTTTAAAATTTCAAATTTCAGGGCATGAATCCCAACTACAACTACAAGGAAAGGGAGAAAACAAGGATAACACACAAGGAGGAAATGTTATATTAGCTGCATTTGGCATTTGATGCGCGTCAATGAAATTTATAACTTCCTATGTGAGGCTTCTGGAGCGACTTATAGCAGACATTTCACTGAACGTCTCGCGGGACAGCCGGGTGAGTGCAAGATATACCTTGTGTGCACAGTGAAAGGATACGTCAGGTGTGCTTTAAAGAAGATTTAAAGAAATCAAATGTTTTTCTAAATAATTTTGTTTTATTTTCTTATCTATTAAAAGCTCTTGCTAACAAAAAGGTAAGTAAAGGCAAATTTATTGTTATTTTAATTAAGGCAAAAGATTTAATGTTGTTGGGTTTAACTTTCTGTAACATAAAAAAAAGAGATTTGCTTGCTTATGTATTTCTTCAGATACAATATGTATATATATATATGTATATATAAATGAGCTTAATGTAGAAACAATAAACAGTTTGCAACCTTTTTTGGAATTTTTCCCACTCGCATTACGGCAGGATTTAAAATATCAAACATGCATCTTTTTTAAGGACAAAGTTTGGAATTTTTTTTGTATTGTATTTTGTATAAAACTTCATTAAAACAAATACGAGGAATTTATAACAGTTTTTTTAAATAAATTTTTTATTTTTTTTTTTCTCATTCTCTTCTTAGTAAGAAGAATGAAGAAGGACAATTTATGACGCAATGCCCTTTCTCACATAGACATATAATGTGCACGTGATATTTGTATACAATCTTATTCCTTTAAGTAACGTTGTTCCATTTTTCTTGTTAGAACTGCTTGTCAACCAGAATTACCGAAAACGATATATATATCCTATATAATCCTTGACACATTTAAAGGGTTTTAACGCCTTGTGCATTGGATAACAATAAAACATGGACTAAACATAAAATTTAATCGCAGTCTCAGATAGAAAGTAAAAGGGCCACACATACGAGTATTGATGTTAGGAGTTTGTAGCAAAAATTATGTTGTTGTTGTGGCCATCAAAAAGGAACATGAATTAAACTTCTTTATCTTAATATACAAGTTTTTCTTTTTAGATACAAATTTTTTTATGCTTTGTGAGACATTTTTAAGGTAATTAGAGTAGAAAAATATATGTTTTTGTATATATCTATATAATAATTTCATATAATGAAATATAATAAGAAAACTTTACATCACGATCCTCAATTAAATTTCTAGGGATAAGTTAAATTGAGTTTAATGATGGATGACTTATTAAAGACGACAGTTAGCGCTTTATATTCCACTGAAAAATAGTTTGTTAGATCTGCTGGCGGTTTAATTTTAATTAATATATGGACGTCTTTTTAAGCGAAAATACTAGATAAAAGCAAGATTTCTAGCTAAAATGTTAATGAAATTAAGATTAATTCGTTTCCATTGACGTGAGCTGGAAAACGCATGTGATTTATGCTTGTGTGTTCACATCATACATATAAAACAAGACAAATATTATATTTTTCAAATTTTAATAATTTCCCTTGTGTGAAATTTATATTTAAGAGTTATATTTGACTGTTCGTCAATTTCACAGAATCTACAACTAGCATTAGCATGTGCCCCTAGTTTCGCTAAGTGGTGTTTTAGCCTGCAATCTCCTGTTAGGACTCCTGTGATAAGTATTAAGCTGTTTATGCAATTCTTGGATCTGCTATGGTTGTATGAAGTCATACATGTTCTGGATTGTCTTGGTGGTTTGTCCGAGTATATAATCCTTTGTTTGATTTCCTCTTCTAATACGAGTGAGGAGAAGTGACTCTAGCCTACGCTACAAAACGGCTGTTTGCTAGTTCATCTGCTGCTTCGTTTCTTTTCCGATATTCCAACGTGTCCGGTACTCACAGAATTGATACCTGATTATGTAGGCCTTGCGTGTTTGGCCTATAAAGACATTTCAGTACCAGTCTAGATGTTACTTGTTGAGAGTTCATTGCCCTAATGGCAGCCTACCTGTTGTAATATTTCGATTGTGGTAGTTTCTTTCTTGAGCACAATACATAAATTTCAACCTGCTATGTGCACAGTGCTTTCCAGTGTTTTTTTGACCGAACCTACCATACCCGTCTCTGCACCCTTATATGTAAGAGAGCCATTATATCGTGTACTGATTTATTTTATAGATTTTGTCTATCCTTTTCCAAAATACTTTGTTGCTTAGTTCAGTTTTAAAGGATTTGTATAAAGTAAAGTCGGGGTTCATCAGGTCCCATGGCATCAAGATTTCAGGATGTTGCTCGACAAGTGTTAGGATTCTTTTGCGACTAAGCCACTGACCAGGGTTTTGAGTTAGAAAAGCTTCAAAACCAAATTGATTTCAACAGAAGGTTTTATATTAGTATATATTCTTTAGAGAATATAGTAAATATACTTTACTTTTAGATATAGGTATATAAACATATGAAAATATATCAATCAGTAAAAAGTGCGACACAAATATCGTTTGACCCTTGAAATAACGAGTTGTTCTTTTTATAATTTTAATTTTAGTTAAACTTAATTCAAAATAGACTAACAATCTGATGTCTGCAATTCCCTTAATTTTGAATGTAGTAAGGTGAATCAAACAATCTCGCTTTTATGTTCAAACTGCATGAGCAGAACATAAATGCCTAAAAAAAATTAATGATATTAAAAAAATATTTCAAAAATAGTATCTTTTGTTTAAACAAAAATCCATTACATATAAACAATTTTTAAATTTTATTATGATTGTTCAGACACAGCGTTGGCAAAAATCTTTCAAACTAAATATAAAAAATTGTGTAGCTTAAATAGAAAATGAAGAAGACTAATCTAGCCCCAAACCACATCAATCATTTTTATATTTTTGGAAGTATATTTCACGCCTCATTTGATTGTCCCCGAAATGATCTCATTTTATTTTCATAGCTTCAAGAATGAAAGGATGCACAAAAGATGTCCCTTTTTTCGATGATGCCCTACCTCTTCTCCTTCCATTTTTCTTTTCGAGTTTGTTTTATATGAAATAAATGCTGACAGGATGTTTAAAGAAATTCATAATTTTCGGCTCATTGATGTTTGTCCTTCGTAAAGACAATGCGGAAGATTTGTTTTCCCGCTATTCTTTCCGGATTATATTTGAATAATAAATATTTTTAAATGTTTTTAATGTGCGTTATTCAAATTTTTCCTAACCATAATTACTAAGCTACATGATACTTTTAAGACATTCAGGATTTGTGTTATCATTAATATTAAAAACATTTTTAATGAGTAAAAAAGTGTTTGGTATTCATAAAATTCAAATAAAAATGAGCAATTTAAATTCGACCAAATTAGTTTTACTAAATGGATTTGAAATATGAAAAGGGTTCCTTAATATGAAGTCATAAAATACACGAGCGAAACAAATTATGTAGCATTTTGGCCATATTTTTTATGGTTGTAAAATCGGTAAAATTTAAACTAAATATATTGTAGTACTAATAACAAACTGCTATAGTATATAGTAATAGTTTATTTGTAGTGGGAATAGCTTCAACACTACATCACTATATTACTTTAAAGTTCTAAAAAGTTATCACCAGATTTCCTAATTAACGTAGACAGTACATATTTCATAAAAAAACGACATAAAATTCAAGAGATTATTTCTTGGTTCAAGAAGTGGAATAACTTATATGGGGTACATTGCCTATTTTTTTTTTCTTTTTTCTCATTATTTTATTTACCATTTAATTTGTACTAATAAAACTTTATTGAAAATTAATTTTAAAACGAAAAAGACTTTCTGCAGTGCCAAATTTTTTTTATTGTTTTATAGATAAATTTAGGTAAAAACGTTGGTAAAAAATATACAGTGGACGCCAGATACATTCCTTCCAGATACATTCATGCCAGATACATTTATGCCAGATACATTCATGCCAGATCCATTCATTCCAGACACACTCCTGCCAGATATATTCATGTCACATATATTCATTCTAGATACATTCCTGCCAGACACATTCATGCCAGATCCATTCATTCCAGACACATTCCTGCCAGATATATTCCTGCCAGATATATTCCTGCCAGATACATTCTTGCCAGATACATTCATGCCAGATCATGCAGCTTTTATAAAACCTTAAAAGATATAAAAATCAGCAATGTAATTGTTGAAAGCAAGATACTATAGATAATATAATATTCCTTATAAAATTGACTTAGTTGCATTAAATAATGTTATCGAACTAAGGGAATAAATAAAGTAGGATATAATATTATTTTATTAATTACGTAGAACTAGTTCGATAATAATTGAGTATATATAATACATACTAATATCGTCGCTTCGGACGACGAGGAGTGTTCAAATCATCTGCAGCTTTCTTCTTCTCAGCGATAACCCGGGCTAACGCAGAAGTAGTAGTGATTTTGCAATTCTTATAAAAAATGTTATCCAGACGAGAATGGCTATATGTGCCGAATTGTCTGGAAACAGTACACGTCACTCTCCTGCGTTTGGTCCGGGTACTAATTTGCTGCCGACTGCCAGATGAAGTGCCTTGGTTCCTTTCATTGTCTGCTGGCATCTTTCTTGCGTTTTCGTTCAAGGCAGAACTTGGAAGTTTTTGATTGCGCTTGATTGTGCCTTGATTCTTTTCGTCAGCCAAAATCGCATACTCGTCGGTTTTCTTTTTTAAATTTTTGTATTTTTCTGCATCCATTAATCCATTCGTGCTGAGTGTACGTATCTGGCGTCCACCAATGGATAATATAAAGTTTGTTATTCTACCATTCATTTTTATATACAGAAAATTTAGATAAATTAAAATCAAAATTTTTGAAAATTTTTTATAAATAAATTTTGAAACCAACTGCAGTCAATTTTGAAAAATATGTATTTCGGTTTTAAAAAATTTGTAAGTAATATTTTTGAAACTATGCACGCCTACTTATGTACAATGTAGTATGTTGATGCAATGATGCAACATTGCACAGTAGATTAAAAACTCAAAACAGAAAAAAATTTTGTGTGCCAGTGATCTATTTGCAGTTAATTTAGTATTTGTATAAAAGCAGTCCTCTAAGCATTTTATATTTTATCCAAAACTTTAAGACACTTACCAATATCTTAACTTATGTGTGGTATTTAGAAACACTATTGGTTATACCGTCAATATTACAGTAAACAATCATTTCATGTTATCACTTAATATCAACTTTTCTTCATTATGAGCAGTAGTTACTTTCACAAAACTGTCATGTTAGTGCTTGTAGCCTGCACTGTAACGCTTCCACAATGCACTCCCCTCCGTATGTGCTGCCTAAAGGAAGATTATGCATTTTTGACAAAAAACACAATGAAACAAATGCAACAACTTTAACTGTAGTACAAGGCCATTAATGCAAAGTAGTTAAGAGTATAAAATAATAACGACCTCAACATAGTAGTAACAACTGTGCAATATCAACACCAACAACAACACCAGCAACTATAATTACGCTAACAATAAAAACCGCTAAGCAA
>NC_051848.1:21387482-21399141 GCF_002237135.1 Teleopsis dalmanni
ACTAAGCGAATAAGCGAAGTTGTTTCTTTTGAGAGGTCCCCTGTTGTGAGCTAACGTCATTTCATTAACTTTAATCAAATCCCGAATTTATCATACAATATAATTTTTCAAAGTATTAGTTTTGGTTCTATATACACAAAAATAAGTTTTCTTATTAAGTTATCAAAAAGTTAAAATATATTTTTAAAATTTTGTTTTTATTTTGTAGAAACCAGTAGACTCCGTGAGGGACACAATTATGCAAACTGTAGAGGGCGGCGTTCAGTTAGGTTACTTGCAAAGGCAAGGTAACTACATTATTGCCTCCAGTTTGACTAACGATATGAAGCTGAAGGACCGCCCGGTGTCCCCACGGAAGAAGGGTAAGAAGCGTAATAACAACCCACGTGGCAAAAAACGCAAACCTAAGCCTAAGGCTCGTAAGAAGAAAAAACGTTAAGGACAGAGAAATAAGCGTAAATAAAAATTCTAACATCGGTATTTATTGTTAAAAATTATCTGTTATATATTTTGTTTGTATTATTCACTTTAAAACTATTTCAGACTGCCGCGGAATTGAGACCTACTAGTCCAGTCGAGAAAGTCCAATAAGTCCACTTACAACAACACAAGGCGATTACTGTTAATAACCATACTATGTAAGCTATTCGATTTCAATATTTCATAAAAAATATAAGTGAGGTTTTATGAAGAATAATAATCATTTGATATTCTCCTCTCCAAATAAACTTATAGGATAAAACTATATTATACTTATCCCGTTGCGTAGGTAGAGTTATTGGTTCCCGGTACATTAAAGTTATGTTGTTTTTCATTTCGATGACTATCATAGGTATTTATTTCTTAGAATTAAAAAATTGCATATAAGTAAACAATTGCAAAACAAAAGAACTCTACTTAAAGTCTGCCAATCTATTTAAGAACTTATCATCCCAAAAAGCTCGATAAAAATCAGTTTCAAAAATATAACGATCAGTTTACTATCTAAAAACTTTAGTAAATTGTTTACTAAACATTTGTTCGAAATATTTTTTTACGTAAACGCTTACAATTTATAAAACTTATTACATTTTATTATATATGTGCATATTATATAGTTAAAAGTTTATATATATATGATTAATGCATTTTCTTGAAGTCTTAATGTGTGAATAATTTAATAGGATATATTCGGATAAACAGGAGATATCTCCTGCAATGATAAAACAAAGAACACAATATCCACAATGTGACAGTGTGGAAGAAGGCGCAACGTGCTGTTTTAACTGAAGGGATGGTCATTTAAAACAACTATTTAAAGGTTAAGAAAATATTACTGTTTGACATAAATCTATAAATTTTAAAATATTTTGCAAAGTTCTTATTACGACTTAATGAGAATTACCAAACATTGTTACCAATATTGCAACTTAAAATAACGAAGACAACATTTATAGTAGTCGCAAATATAATATCACTTAGCAGATCCACGAGTATGAAAATACCGAACCTGTTACATTCATCAATAAACTCAGAAACAACTATTGCAGAATTCATAAGAGCATGACCACAGTCTTAGTCAAATTGTAAAACAGTAGCTCAGTAATTATTGTGGTAGGAATATAGGACTACACTTGCTTAAATATCAGCCTAATTATTAAAGTGGCACCATTACTCAACAGTGATGATTCCTGCTTAAACAAATGAAATATACACTAGTATAAATGCACAGTGGAATTGGATTTCAAACCCTGACTGGATCTATACTTTGGACCAAGGTCTGAATCCTGGACTGGACTGGTATTTCGCTGGTAGAATGTTAGGAAATATATATGTGAGAATAGAAAGAAAGAAACTAGCCACAGTATTTTATTAAAATGCTTACTTGAGGGATTTTCTTCTGGTGTAGCTGAAAAATACTCGAGGTACTTTTACCACACTTTTATAATATGAATGCAAGTAGCACGATATAAATATGTGTTTATTTTCATATAATTATTATTATGTATTTGAATGTTCTTGTAATCCTTAAAGTCGACATCCTTATTAATCCATAAATATGTGATCTATTTAAATATTGATTTCAACACACTTTATCGAAATGCATATCAATTGGAATTTCCTACATGGAAGAGATTTTAGTAAATTATTGGTAGTTTAAGAGCAATAGAACATATTTTGTTGGCCAAATATTAATGAATCAAATAATCTTCGTACCAACTCATAAACCGGAAACATAATATTACATGTCAAGGAACAAAACTTAAAGAGATGGTATTTTGTAACATAGCTTTTGATAAAGTCCTATTGAAACATAGCCTCTACATTCATAATTTAATAACCGGTAATAAGTTATATGGTAATTGGTGATGACAATCAGAATTGGGGGTTTGTGTCACACTTTCTTCATTTTCCAAAAAGGACGAGTCTTTTACACACCTATCAAGCAATAAATAGGATCTATAGAACTAAAATACTTGTAAAATGTGTCGTTTTGGGTGTTTTCATTTTCGTATTAAGTTTTTATATTTTCAGACGTTCAGCGGTTGTTGAAGTGATTCAAATAGTAAAATGGTGAACTTTAAATTTTAAACTAATTATATGGTGTCTGGAAGAAAATTTTATTAATTGAATACTATAGAAACAGTGCGTCCAAATCAGCACCACAAAGTGAATAACTCTTTACTTCTGTATAGTACTCGTATATATTTATTTATATTTTTATTTGTATATGCATATATATGTATACATTTGTATATTTTTTTTTGTTTTCTTATTAATTTATGAGATCATATTCAATTTACATTAATGGTATATTGGAGTATTCTATATCGTATTACTATATTGCTCTTGTCATTTATATTAATATTATTTTTCTGTTATAAACTTACCTTTAATTATATATAAATACTTCTAAATATTGTTTTGTTTTTTTCTAGAACTGACCAAACAGCTTGGTTTTTTCAACAAAAAAATAAGGATGGACTAAGTGGAACTCAAAAACTCCATTCCAAACAATGGATAAGTGGTTTAAGGTTCCTAGAATTTTTTTTATATATAATATAGTAAAAAAAATCGAGAGGTTTATATATAAACGTAATTGATTTGTGTAAGGATTGTTAAAATACGTTTTTTTTTAAAAATTCAAAACAAGAATGAATCAAAATCAGGACTAAATTTGATTTTTTCGCATTTTTAATGCTTAATTGTTTCGAAATTTGAAAATTCAAGTCTTAAATTTTTGTTAAATAAACTAAGAGCAATAATATATTTTTTGATAAGTTTATATATTAAATACAACTGTAATTTTCACTTCACTAAACTTGTTTTATATTTTTCATAGTTTTTATCAATATGTTTGTAACAATAATTTCCTTACTGACCTCGCAGAGATAATGAAGCCAGACTTATCAGATTTGCTTAATTTCATATGAAATTAATGAGATGTGATGTGATGTGATGAAAAACCAGAGCTTGCGATTGGAAGATCTATTGTACTGCTCTCAATTAGTATAAAGCTGATGTGTTTAGTTTAGTTCTTTCATGAAATTCTACATTCAGGCCCAGACCTTACATATTAAGTTTAAAGAAGGTATTTAGGTATTAACACGATATTAAAACTATGAGACTCGAAGTTTGCATTTTCAACCCCAGTTGACATCTTTTATTAACCACATACCTACTCTTAAACTAATTTGTTATTAATTGCTAATATTTAATGATCCTATCTAATAATCTTGAAGTGTGTTTAATACATAGAATTTTTTAAAAGATTAATACAGATCTATTGGTCATATAGAAAAATGTTGAGTTGCCATTGAAATATCTTCAAAAGACAGTCAGTCCATTTTGATCCTATTTTTATTAGAGAATCAGTTATAATAGTTTATATTTGAGATTTCTTGTGATAAGTCCCAAATCAGATTTCCTAATTTTCTTTATAATTGCTAACAATTATAATAATTGCCACAATTGTATTAGCAATTATTAGAATTGCTATAATTGCTAATTGCTAACTGTTTTTTTTTATTATTGATATACACTAATATATTCCTCTTTTTACATTATAATCAAAAATGCAGTATCATTTTCACTGCATTTTATTAGGAAGTTGAAAATCAGTACTCATTTGATTTGCTTCCCAGCTCAATTGTTTATTCGTTCTGTCACCATTCCATCATATAAATTGACAAAATCAATAAACAAAGTAACAATTAAGTTGGCAATTGAGTTCAACTTAAGAGATGAATACACAAGTAATATGAGTTTTATTGAACCACCGGAGGCAGAATCCTGTCATATCATCATATGCACAGTTTATGGCTGAAAACGTGTCTGATTGAAAACCAAACATCATGAAACTGTCAATTAACCACAGTCTGTGGCATCGATAATTACTACTGCAACGAATTGAACTTATATCAAGAAAATCATTCTCTTTGATTGTTAAAATCAATTGAAGTTAATTAAAATTGAACAAATTAATAATGAATCAGTCGTTCAAATTAAATAAAACCAAGTAATTTCATAAAAAATGATATTTGCAGTTGTATCATATTAAGTATTTACATTTTCATGTTGGTTTCAATTAAAACTCGGGCTCTTGATCAAAAGTTTTTAATTAATTTAAATGTTATTTAATTTGAATTTAATTTAATTTAATTTAATTTAATTTAATTTAATTTGGTTTAATTTAATTTAATTTGATTTAATTTAATTTAATTTAATTTAATTTAATTTAATTTAATTTAATTTAATTTAATATAATTTAATTTAATTTAATTTAATTTAATTTAGTTTAATTTAATTTAATTTAATTTGATTTAATTTAATTTAATTTAATTTAATTTAATTTAATTTAATTAATTTCAAAATTAAAGCCAAATCGTGCATTCTATGTTTAAACAGATACTGAATAGAACTTAACGAAACTATAACAGTTAAGCTATCGAAAAGAAAATTATATTGTTGTGTTAAACTAGAACCCTAAATTTTCTATTGATAAGGCAAGGGTACTATAGTTTACCGCACAATTGTGAGCTCAGTATATAATATTGTTGTTTAAGGATTAGATTCTGAAATTATCTGTTTCTAATAGTATGCTTACTTAGCTAGTCTAACTTACTAAGTAAATTGTATTAACCATACAAAGAGCTTTCATGAAAATAAATTTCCCACAAGGGAAATTACCAAAATTTGAAAAATGTGTCATGTGTTTTTTATGTAAAATGTAAACAAACAACAGCTGAGCTGTAAACAAACTCATATTGGAAGTGAATATTTATTAAAATTTTTGTATATATTCATTGAATAAATATATATATATAAACACAACAATTATATATATAATTTTTTGTGTGATATGTTTCTAAAGTGAAATGTTTCTAAATAAATAGAGACACTCTTAAAACTTTCAAAAAACTTTTTCACACATAAAAACTCTTTCACATACAATAAGTAACTTATGTCAATGTAAATGACCAAATCTTAAAGTTACTTAAGTAACTTACTTAGGATATATATAAGCAGTGGAAATATGACATAAGTTAGTGTATTACAATAAGTAGGGGTGGGTGATCTGAAGCCTAGTAAATTTGAAGTATGCAGATGCTGTCATCTTACCTACATCCTACATTTATCCGAAAATAGTTGAAACTTAACCAACAATAATTAGAATGTAATGAGGTTGATCTGAAGATATTATATAAAAATCTTAATTACTCTATTTTAGTAAAACTAAAAGTACATTCATTCTGTCTCATTAGTATTAATGAGTGAACGTTCATATTATAATCAGCTCATTTATGCATCTGATAGAACTATTATAAACTTATATAAACTTCACTTCATAATTTATCACACAAAAAATTAAATATATGATTGATATATTAAATCATTTATAGAAATTTTATATATCAATTACATATTCTTACTTACTTCTTCAGTGCGCTTATTTACAGCCCAGCTGTTGTTTGTTGACATTTTACATACATACAAAACATGTGACACATATTTCAAGTTTCGTCATTTTATGCCTTAAATGAGCTGATTTGTCGAAAATGAGCTCATTTATATGAAAGCACCTTTTATGGGAAATCATTCTCATTAGTGGTTATAATGAGCAAAACATCTAAAATGAGGTAGTGTGAACGTGCTGAGGCTAAGTTCTTATGTGTTTTTTTTTTAGATATACATACTATATATAGACTAATAGCATTTTTAAATAGTTTTACAATTTTGTAAATATTGCAAATTATTTTTTGTGTTTCAAATTAAAATTATTTTGACGAAATTAATTAAATGTTATTTTAACTAAAAACTAAAATGATGAATTAGATGGAACTCCAAACCGCAGTGGAACAAACAAGTTAATAATAAAATATCTACAACAAAACTGAATTGGCTTAAAAAATATAAATAAATATCAATAAAATACAAACAGAATGTTGGAGCGGAAGAACAACCCAGTATTCAAGTAGAGTTGATAATGGGAAGAAGATAAATTTGCCCCATATCCCAAAGTGAATTACGCGTTGTCTGTCATTTCAGTGAAAATAGGTGTTGCAGCAGCGTATTTCATAAATCCCATGCTACATAACATGGAATAACAAAGCGTGGACTTGGGTGACAACAATGTGCAACGTCAACAAGATTTACTCGGATACGCCGCATCTACTGCATGCACTACTGACATACACAGTCCACCTCCTGAGCAGTTGTGTTGTTATTGGGAGCATAACCAAGAATATTACTGATAGCAATACTAGGGCGTTGCAAAGGGTGGAAAGGGTGAATGCAAGGGTTTTAGTTGTTACCTGCCGCTGTTCTATCCTTTCATAGCTGGTTCTGCCGCAGCTGCAACTTTTACTATTTCACCAAAAAATATGCACAAAATCCTTGTTAGTTCGTAATGGTGGAATTGTTTTGGTTACTGTTTTTTCAGCACAAGCTAAGCATCAGTGGTATCAACTACATCATACTCAACGAAAACAAAAACACGAAGGAAAAAATAACCGGAACAAAAGATACAAGTAACCGAAGCCGCAACCTTCAAAGTAAACATTTGCACAAATGGGTTGATGCAAAATTTTATTGTACGTCCATGCTGTCGCGTCCACATGTGGAACCATTGTGCTAAGCAGCGCATAAAATGGAAGGAGATAAAGTCATTCTGTTAGCGCAACATTGTGATTTGTGTCATCAATTTTAAAATGAAACTAGTCCGTAATAGTGAAAAATTTCATAAATAAATAAATTAAACAAAACTTCAATGGAAAAGTCCTAATGCAGTTTCGCTATGGTTTTTGCATTATGGTGAGATCCGTGTACATCCTTTGTATATCACGTTAGATGGTTATGTTAGATGAAGACCGAAGTGGATTATGGACATTGCAATGAAGCACAACATTGCAATATTTATGTGCATTCAGCAATTTATTTGCGTTTCATATGTTAAATCCATAATCTTTTATTTTTTATATACTAGTAGCAACACAGTACTTAGTAAACCAAACAGAGAGTAACGAA
Organism: Teleopsis dalmanni; assembly: GCF_002237135.1. NCBI lineage: Eukaryota > Metazoa > Arthropoda > Insecta > Diptera > Diopsidae > Teleopsis > Teleopsis dalmanni. Next base: position 21,394,989 of record NC_051848.1, read on the forward strand.
TAAACAATAGTTTTAACATTAACAACTTTTTGCATTATAAAATTATAATAATAATAAAAATATATCTATAGAAAAACAAATCTGCTGTCATTTATGTTGAAACTCTTTGAGCCAGTGCACTTGAGCACTTTTACTTTACTTAACTTTTTCTTAACTCGAGATATTTTCAAAACCCCTCTTCACGACTTGACTGGATTATTGTTTATCACTTCATCAGACTACGCAATAATTGACCTCAGATGTGCATACCTCCCCGAGGATCCTGTAACCGTTCTGAGATTAGATAACACGGTGTTGGTAAGTCTGTTAGTTTTCGCAAATAATTTCAGGACTCTATACTTTATGTACTTTTTGATCGGATCAATCTTGACGTCCCTGAGGACCTAATATTGAATTAATTTGAATTTTAATAAACTCAAATTTCAAATAGATAATATGATAATACTAAAGAAATTTAGGCTTATCACACAACTCTTAACAATAACGTCATGTATTGATTTAGATATATGTACATAATTTTTAGGCTGTAAGTAACAAAAATCATAGGCCTCGTTACATTTGAACTGCCATTGTAACATTTACATGTTGACACAAAAAAACTACTTTAGCAAATAATCCAGTATCGTTAAAAGCTATGTTATATAGACAGTCAATGTCAAGTCAGTTGTGAAATTGTTGATGTTTGCCATGTAAATCAAAAAAATTGAGAAAGAGAGATATTGACGAGGCTTTCTGTGCTTCATCACAATGATCAAAACAGTGTTGCTCAGTAACAATTGTCAGACTGAACAAAAAAACTACTAGGCACTGATGTTACCTAGTGGTTTTATATTAGTTTTTTTTGCAATTATAATTTTGAGTGTTCTGAAATCGCACAAAATTATTTTTGGCAAACATGAGCACATCAAATTTCTGAAATAGCGCTCGAAATATGCTTCTTCAGAGGGTTTTTAACTGGTTCCACACTATATATGTCTTTACTTTATTTTAGCCTATTTCCGATCTATCTCGATTTTTGATATATTCTTAGAAATATATTTTTTCATGCAACTTTTCATATTCATTATATTTGTGATATTAATTTTGACTTTACTATATCTCGACCTATTTGAGATATGTGCCGAAATGTACTTTTTCCGAGTTTTTTTAGTATTAGTTCTATAAAGGACATTATTTTTTATTATATTTCGACCTATTAAAGATGTATGAAGAATATTAAACAAGACATTTGTTATGTATAAATAAATATGTGAACACATATAAATATAGTTACCTCCAGCTCCAGTTATGTTATGCCGCTCTTTACCTCACCTAATACCTCAAGTTAGGCAACTAAAGTATATTTACTTTTTCTATAAATTTTTAGTCTTCACTTATATTTCTTTTATGTCAAAAATTTATTAATACTCTAATCATAAGAAGAATTTCAACAGTAGTTTTAGTAAAATAACTTCAGATATTTGAAAAATAATGACTATCAAACGAAATTCAAAAATAGATTTGATATTATTTCATATATGGTTTGTAATCAATTAGTAATCCACGGATTATAATATCTCCGTCTGCTTCCTCTAACATATTTGTTTTAAAGTAAATAAGAGACCTGCACTTAAAGCTCAGTGTTGCTGTGTAGAACAGCATAATAAATCGCCTCTGTAACTCATATATTATACCCAAGTATTCAGCTTATTAAAGATTTTTTTTTAACTTCTGGGTCTCCAAATACTCAGTATTTCTTTTGCGATTTTAATGTATAATGCATTGGAAACCTAACTAAATGTTGACACAGAGAAAAATTAGTAGAAACACCGACATCCAAGTCGCAGAGAATTTAGACATTCCTAAATTTAGTAAAAGGAAATTAAGAAAATTTATTAGATATTGAAATACATGAAGACAAACTCTATTTATTAGAATAAATGTTATAAAAATTAATTATTAAATATTTTTTAAAACCAAACGAAGATAATACAGTCAACCATCTGTTTTCTATTTTGTATTTATAAGTGCGGTCATATTTTCCGCTGGGTCTGTTTATGTGCAGTCGTGTGAATGCATTAAATCCAGAAGTGGTGCCAAACTGTGTAACATTTTATATGCAACATATTATGTTGTTGTCACTGTAGCAAACTTATTTGTCGTTGCTTAGCGGTTTTTATTGTTAGCGTAATTATAGTTGCTGGTGTTGTTGTTGGTGTTGATATTGCACAGTTGTTACTACTATGTTGAGGTCGTTATTATTTTATACTCTTAACTACTTTGCATTAATGGCCTTGTACTACAGTTAAAGTTGTTGCATTTGTTTCATTGTGTTTTTTGTCAAAAATGCATAATCTTCCTTTAGGCAGCACATACGGAGGGGAGTGCATTGTGGAAGCGTTACAGTGCAGGCTACAAGCACTAACATGACAGTTTTGTGAAAGTAACTACTGCTCATAATGAAGAAAAGTTGATATTAAGTGATAACATGAAATGATTGTTTACTGTAATATTGACGGTATAACCAATAGTGTTTCTAAATACCACACATAAGTTAAGATATTGGTAAGTGTCTTAAAGTTTTGGATAAAATATAAAATGCTTAGAGGACTGCTTTTATACAAATACTAAATTAACTGCAAATAGATCACTGGCACACAAAATTTTTTTCTGTTTTGAGTTTTTAATCTACTGTGCAATGTTGCATCATTGCATCAACATACTACATTGTACATAAGTAGGCGTGCATAGTTTCAAAAATATTACTTACAAATTTTTTAAAACCGAAATACATATTTTTCAAAATTGACTGCAGTTGGTTTCAAAATTTATTTATAAAAAATTTTCAAAAATTTTGATTTTAATTTATCTAAATTTTCTGTATATAAAAATGAATGGTAGAATAACAAACTTTATATTATCCATTGGTGGACGCCAGATACGTACACTCAGCACGAATGGATTAATGGATGCAGAAAAATACAAAAATTTAAAAAAGAAAACCGACGAGTATGCGATTTTGGCTGACGAAAAGAATCAAGGCACAATCAAGCGCAATCAAAAACTTCCAAGTTCTGCCTTGAACGAAAACGCAAGAAAGATGCCAGCAGACAATGAAAGGAACCAAGGCACTTCATCTGGCAGTCGGCAGCAAATTAGTACCCGGACCAAACGCAGGAGAGTGACGTGTACTGTTTCCAGACAATTCGGCACATATAGCCATTCTCGTCTGGATAACATTTTTTATAAGAATTGCAAAATCACTACTACTTCTGCGTTAGCCCGGGTTATCGCTGAGAAGAAGAAAGCTGCAGATGATTTGAACACTCCTCGTCGTCCGAAGCGACGATATTAGTATGTATTATATATACTCAATTATTATCGAACTAGTTCTACGTAATTAATAAAATAATATTATATCCTACTTTATTTATTCCCTTAGTTCGATAACATTATTTAATGCAACTAAGTCAATTTTATAAGGAATATTATATTATCTATAGTATCTTGCTTTCAACAATTACATTGCTGATTTTTATATCTTTTAAGGTTTTATAAAAGCTGCATGATCTGGCATGAATGTATCTGGCAAGAATGTATCTGGCAGGAATATATCTGGCAGGAATATATCTGGCAGGAATGTGTCTGGAATGAATGGATCTGGCATGAATGTGTCTGGCAGGAATGTATCTAGAATGAATATATGTGACATGAATATATCTGGCAGGAGTGTGTCTGGAATGAATGGATCTGGCATGAATGTATCTGGCATAAATGTATCTGGCATGAATGTATCTGGAAGGAATGTATCTGGCGTCCACTGTATATTTTTTACCAACGTTTTTACCTAAATTTATCTATAAAACAATAAAAAAAATTTGGCACTGCAGAAAGTCTTTTTCGTTTTAAAATTAATTTTCAATAAAGTTTTATTAGTACAAATTAAATGGTAAATAAAATAATGAGAAAAAAGAAAAAAAAAATAGGCAATGTACCCCATATAAGTTATTCCACTTCTTGAACCAAGAAATAATCTCTTGAATTTTATGTCGTTTTTTTATGAAATATGTACTGTCTACGTTAATTAGGAAATCTGGTGATAACTTTTTAGAACTTTAAAGTAATATAGTGATGTAGTGTTGAAGCTATTCCCACTACAAATAAACTATTACTA
>NC_051848.1:21399241-21405105 GCF_002237135.1 Teleopsis dalmanni
CCCAATATTTTTGCGCCCCTCTTTTTGGAGATATGCGGGCGGTACACTCACTCTGTTGCTATTTATACTTTATTTTATTTTTTGTTTACTTGGAGCCTTAGACTTTAACAGTCAGTCTTGATGCTAGCGTACTTCACAAATGTTTGCGTTATTTTAATACTTTTTACAAGTTGGAAATGTTATTACAAAATTAGTATAAATAAGAAAAAAAAAAAAAACAAAAAAAAGAAAAGGTTAAAATTATTAACACTAAATAAGCTCAAATATTAGAAAATTATTTCAAGTTTAATGCAAAACGGAATAAAACGATAATTATACATACAAACGAGTAATTTTTAAATATTTCAATTATCGCAAAAAAATATATATATATATATATTTGAAAATCTTAAAATCTTTTTCGGAATATGATTCCGAAAATATAAGGAAGTCAACTTTGCATAAGATCAAATTTCCATAAATAAAAAAATTTATAATTAATATTTTCATACAAAAAAAAAAAAACTCGCGAATTCCAAATAAACAACAAAATACTATTTTTAGTAGCTATTCAACGGAGCCGTGAACCACACACATAAATTTTGGAAGTAGTTCGATTCAGTTAGTCAATAATCTCAACCCTTACGCTACAGTTCAGTTATCTGTTTATTAAAAATTACTTTAAAAAGCTAGTTCCTGATTCGATAAATAGTCCTAGACACATCGAATTGATTTTTGAAGGTTCAATCAAGAAAACCTTATTTGAGGCCACACTAAATAAATTTTGGTAGATGAAAATCAAGTGTCTCTGACTGCATGTATATAAAACTATAAACCATAAATGGTTGAAAAAAAAAATTGGTGCATGTATTGATTAAATAATTTTTTCAACTGACTTAATTCTCCATAAGTCACTAAACTATAAATTTGAATGTAAAAAGGTTTACCAAAGGCATTAACAATTTTGGTAACTGAGTAATATGGAACACTATATGGCCAAACTGTGTTTTGTAGTTACTATGTCACTCGGTTTCCGAACTCATTAATCAATAACGTAAATAATTGAATACTCAAAGATACTCATTTATGATATGGTAAATCCAATGACATTAAACATTAAACGAAATTACATAATATGGGGCTCATAAAAATATTACATATTACAACAAGACATGATTTTATAAACTAATATAAAAAATAAAATAAATTAATATAAAAAATAAAATAAATTAATATAAAAAATAAAATAAATTAATATAAAAATAAAATAAATTAACATAAAAATAAAATAAAACAAATTAAAATAAAAAATAAAATAAATTAATATAAAAAAATCAAATAAATTAATATAAAAATATAAAATAAATTAATATATAAAACAAAATAAATAAATAAAAAAAAAAAATAAATAAAACAAAAAAATAAATAAAAAAAAAAAATAAATAAAACAAAATAAATAAATAAAAAATATTAAGAAATAAAAAACGAAAATAAATAAAATAAAATAAAAAAATAAAAAATAAATAAAATAAAATAAAAAAATAAAAAATAAATAAAATAAAAAAAAAAATAAAATAAAAAAAATAAATAAAAAATAAAATAAAAAAAATAATAAAAAATAAAATAAAATAAATAATAAAAAATAAAATAAAAAAAATAAAATAAAAAAAATAAAAAATAAAATAAAAAAAATAATAAAAAATAAAATAATAAAAAAAAATAACATAAAAAAATAAAAAATAAAATAAAAATAATAAAAAATAAAATAAAAATAATAATAAAATAAAAATAATAAATAAAATAAAAAAAATAATATAAAAAAATAAAATAAATTAATATAAAAAAAATAAAATAAATTAATATAAAAAAAATAAAATAAATTAATATTTATTTTATTGTATGGTCAGCCAAAAATTCAATTAATTAAAATAATTTAAAAAAAAAAATAAAAATTTTTGTTGTTGTTTCACTTCTGTTCGAAAACCTCTTTATATAAATTAATATAAAAAAAATAAAATAAATTAATATAAAAAATAAAATAAATATAAATAAAAAAATATAACAAATTTATAAGAAAACTATTCGTAAAGTTTTATTAAAAAAGACTATTATAGACACGGCACTTCCGCTCACTTCGGAACAAAAATAGAGATAGCGTATGAAATAAACAGACTTAAGACGAGATTTCAGCTATAGAAATACACAACAGCAATATTTTTCTAGTGTCGACCGACAACAATTACAGTTGCTGCTTAGTTTGCAGCAACTCACACCAACAATTAAAAATAAAAAAATATTAAAAAAAAAATTGCATATATTCCAGGCTAAATTAGTCAGTACGGATTGAATTAATATACAAAAAAAAAATAAATAAATAAAATAGTAAAGCAAAGAATACCAATTTCTGGGGTACATGCAATAAATATCTTGGAAAAAAAATATGCATTGAAAACTTTTAAGAAAACGGGAAATCACTAAGATTGTGTGCCGCTTGTGAAATATGATAACTTATAAGTAAAAGAATTTTCTTATTTTATTTTCAAGACAAGTCAGCAAAAATTGTTGTAAAGATTCTCGCAACAAAACTTCAGATTACAGCACTCTATTATGACTCATAGTTGCAGTCATAATGTAACTAAATTGACCAAACATATGGGTGAGCCACAAAAATTTCCTGGCGTTTGAAAGATTAGCCCGCGCTCTAAAATGATCAATAATATTGCGTATATTTTATGCTTCATTGAATTGTTTGGCTTCTGTATTTTAAGATGAAATAATTCTGAATAACTATTACTTTCTTTTAATTAATTTTATAATTTGAAAACAATATTTAACACCATTGGTTATTATATTTTCAATACACAAAATTATGTATATATGTATATTGAATATGTGTATATAATCAATATATATATATATACTCAGTAAACATATATAATCAATATATATACATATTCAGAAAACATATATAATCAATATATTTATATATTCAGTAAACATATATATTCAATAGATGTATATCATTCATTTACATACATACATGATTCCATTTGAAAATTTCTTTAATTGAATACCTCTCCTTATTCTTTAATTTTTTTTTTTATTTTACTATTGAAATGAAATGAAAAAAAAAAAAAAAAATTTGAAACAGGCGACAGGGAGACGCGTACTTCGGCCACAAGACGGCAATTTCGGCGACAAGAAGACTATATTTCAGGCGCCATTTTTTATTAACAAAAGAAAAATATATGACCTGGACTTAATTGTAATATTAAGTAATATAACAAAATATGCATATAAATATGCCAAAACCGAAAATTATATTATGAATATCATGTGCGAAATATTATACACATAATGATATATCACTCTACTCACTTGTAATTAATACCAAATTTTACCACTTCTATGATTTTAATACGTAGTCTACCGCACACCTTAACTTGCACACGAGCAACACTCCACCTCTCAGAACTTTTCAAACTGAACTGACTTGGAATCCAAAAAGATGATGTACAATAAATCAAGTTATACGCCACTGCCACAAATTTGCTGAGCATGCTTGACAGATTAACTCAGCATAAACAGAGTTGTGATCAGTTTTTCATTTTTCATTTACATTTTAGCTCACAATAATTATTTGAAAGGAAGAGACAAACGATTGATGTTTATTTTTCATTAGAAAATTATATAAAAACAAAAGATATATATAAAAATATGGTATTTTATACCATTTTAGTTTATATATTTCAGAATATAGATCCAGACAATATACAGCTATTTAATAAAGTAAAATTATTGTGTGACAAGCTTACAAATGCAGGATTTCAGAAGAGCGTTGGCGGGAATAATTAATTATTGCATACAATAGGTCTGTTCCATGAGCTACTCGTAGTAACTTTGAGTGACACTCGATGCGCGTTTCACCAGCTAAATTTCAAGTATATAAGATCATTAGAGAAAGCATAACAACCCTGTCGAAAAATTTGTGTTGATGTGTGAATCAGCTGTTTTGATTTGAATTTTAATTGTGTATTATTTATTTGCGCGGCACTGGTGTTCTCACCAGATTTTACACAAAGCTGATCCATGAAAATCTGTGTAGAGAGCGTAATTTGGCACTTAATTTATGTTAAGCTCTCGTTTTATACTTTACTTGTGTTTTACTTGAATTTTACTATGAGTAGCTCGTCGAACAGAGCTAATGTAATTGTTCAAAATAAATCCTGTTTCACATCATGGGTTTGTATTATTAAAAATGTATATTTGAATTGCATTTACTTTTTCACAGTACAATGCGCCGTCACGGTCTTATTTGTTTTTTTTCTTCAAATCATTTCCAAAAAATTAGTGGTTTAAGTAAATGGCTTCTTTTCATTTAGTGCAAAAAAAGAAAAGAATTATTTTTTATCATTTTACTAGTTAACAAACTATGCCTGAATATCCTTACTAATTTATAATAATTTGGTGCATTTGTATAACACAAACTAGTAAAACAACAAGATCACAATAAGAGAGATACGAGATAAAAATAAATTCCTATTTAGATTAGCGTGGAATATTATAGTAATATCAATATAAATTTTAAAAAACAAAACCAATAAAGATAATATAAAACTATACAATTATGGTAGTAGATTGTTAATTAATTTTATATACACAAACTTGTTTAAATTATATCCAGTAATAAATAATTACATACGTGTTACTATATAATACTATGTTTTCACTTGTCTCCTTTAGGCGGTTCTGCTTAATAAGGACACCAATGAGGATAATAGCACATTCTCACTGCCTCATTTAGGCGATTTTGCTCATTGTAACCACTAATGAGGATGATTTACCATACAAAAATCTTCCATATAAATGAGCTCATTATCAATAAATCAGCTCATTTTAGGCGAAAAATGTTGTATGCAATCTTTAAAAATAAATTTCCCATAAGAGTTATTGAAAAGTTGAAATATATGCCATATAAATGTGAACAAACAACAGCTCATCTATAAGCATATATCTATGATATGTATATAAATGATTTAAAATTTCAATTATAGATTTAATTTTTTTGTGTCTTGCAAGTATAGAAAAGATCGGCAAGTTGCTGGCCTTTACTGGCCGACATTTACGCAAAAAAACAACACTATTTTCTCTATCTAGGCCAGTAGTTGTATACTGGCCACACACTGCGGTCAGTAAAGGAGTAAGTGCATTACATATGTTTTTTGACATACATATATTAAATTAGAATAATGAAAAATAACTATATGCATATAACTATGAATATAAAAATATATATATATATATATATGTATAACAAAATTTAATAAAAATTTATATGAATTGATATACAATATAATGTAAATTAACTTGTAGAAGAGGTACGATACAAATGTAAAGTTTTATCCACTGTTTATAATATATGCATATTCTCTGCGGAAATTAAGTCTACATTAAGACTTATACATACATGTGCTTGTAGCTTTAAGTCTCCAATGATGTCTACGCCCATATCTCACCGTTTGTAAGGTGCTAAAAATAATTTCAACAAAGTGCATACATAATGTTTTCATTATTAAAACAAATAAGTTTTGATATAAACAAATGTAATTCGTGATTTTGTGTGAAATGAATATAAATTTGCCTGTTATTTATATATAAAAATATCGCGAATAGAATTGAATTTATAGATTTTTGCAAACTACTTTGAAGAATGCAATAGCAAAGAACTCAAATGATAAATCAGTTTGCATTTATATATTTTCCAACAAAGATCTTGAAGCGTTTCTTCAGTTATCATATATGAATATTCAAATAATGGAAAAGTTAATTATATTATTCAATAAAGGTAAAAAAAATATTTAAATATTTTATTTTAATTATTTTTT
>NC_051848.1:21405205-21431075 GCF_002237135.1 Teleopsis dalmanni
ATGATAGGTGGGTTATATATGTATATTTTTCATGCCTCGTCAAAAATCGTAAGACTTTAGTTGGGAAGTTTTCATACATCTACTATATAGTGATATATTATACTTTTAGATTATCATCATTAGTTTCTATATCTGCAATAACATATTTAATTTTATTTTTTTATTTTTATTTTTAGTTTTTTTAATATAATTATTTCTTTCGTTTTTAAAGATAAGATATTCTTTAGTAAAATAGCACTTGTTTTCAAATCGTCTGTTATCAGGAGTTAAAATTTTAATATAAAAACGTCAAAACCAAAATGAAATCAAGATACATCAATACCGTTACAGACATTGTAACAACTTCCATAACTTCCATAAGTGCACCCCACAGCTCACCTCTCCACAGCTCACCTAAATTTTGCATAAGCAAAAGCCATTGTTTCGGATGTTGTTGACTATGGTGATGATGATGATATTAATTCTGATGAAGAGAGTTAATGCCCACGAGTACAGCAAAAGTATAAAGTATTTATTGTAATGTATCAAAACGTGGGTAATGTATTTTTTTATCTGAAGTTATCCTATTTTTCTGCAATTTTCTTATTTATATTTAATTTTTTTTCCTTTCGTTTTTATATATTCTTTTTTTTTTTTTGGTTTGAAGAAACTTTTCTTCCACTAAACGTTTTGGTGAGCTGATTTCTTTGTTACTTAAAAAGATTATTACACATTTTTTCTCAATTCCCCTCACTTCTATAAATTTTTCCTATGCTTCTTTTATTACTACTTTCCTTAGTTGTATAAAGACAATATTCCCTAGGGCTGATTTGTATTGAACGCATAACCAGCACAGCTGAATGTGAATACAATATTATACTAAAAATGCTTAAAAAGTTATAAATGCAAATATATTGTATATTAAAAAAAAACTAAAATTGTTACTCTTTTTCCTTATACGTTTTTATTTTCTTTATATATATCGATTTTTTTCATTTTTTTTACTTTAATTTATACAATAGGTCTGTTCCACGAGCCACTCGTAGTAACTTTGAGTAACACTGTGTATATACAAGTGCGATCCACCAGCAAATTTTCGTGTATTTTCGTATAAATTTTACTTGTATTTTACTTGGGTTTTACTACGAGTAGCTCGTGGAACAGACCTAACATAACCGTACTTACAATAATTCAAAAAAAGCTGGATAGCTTGTTTCCGTTATTTTCTTTCGTTCCATTACTTGAGATGGAAAATTACTTCGGGTGGCCATTCTTAGTCTCAAATTATTGACAGTGAGTTCCGTTAAGTTAGCACGAGCATTTTGACCAGGTGGAGTTTATTAACTGTTCTATGTGGAAAAATTTCTTCCTACAAAGCACAACGTTTGGAAATTCGCCACGTTTATGCAACAACTCCTGTGCTCTTTCGAGTCTAAATTTTTTTTGCTTTGGTGTAAGATCTTGTTTATCTTATTTTGTTTCGTCTTGTATTCGCATAGAAGATATCATAGATTTTTGGACTCGGCACCTTATAGCTTATTCGTGAACATTTTAGAATTTTGATGGAAATGTATTGCTAAGATACGAGTAAGTTTTATGTCATGGCAACTTTATATAATACTTTTAAATATTCCAAAATAAGGAGTGCTAAATGATACGAAGCTCACTTAGGATCAATAAACATAAATTAACATATACGGAGTAAAATTCTTCCAAAGACGATGTGTCAGCTATCGGAGTAGTCTGAAAAATCATCAATTAACGAAGATCATATTTGTTTAAAAATAAAGAAAATCCGAATTTTTTTTCAACAACATCCGAAGTAGAGCCTAGAACATTGCTTTTTCTTTCAGTGTGTGGGTTAATACGCTCTGAATGGATTACAGTTTCCAGTTTCGGGTTTGGAAATTCAACGGGTTGTTATTGTTTATAAGAGATGACTTAGTGTCTTCTAAACCATGCGATTGATAAAGCATTTTTTCAGTACTTATTGATATACAGACAAGTCAATAAGGAAGCTAGGCTTAGAAGAAATATTGCGTTCGCCAAAATATTGAAATACAGGACCAAATATCTGAAAAAGTTATAAAAAATTAAAGGTCCAAAATATTGACATCTTATATCGTAATTGTTTGTTATTTTCTTGAGTTTTTCGATTTAAAGTAAATACATTATATAAAATAAATTTTCAGAGAAGCTTTTCATAGAGCGTAGAATAGTTTGATACTAACATCTATTTTATTGATTGTGTGCCAAGTGTTTAATTTCAGGTCAGGTGCTTCTACTTTGGTACACCGCCTGCATTAAACGAGTCCAGGTGTTAGTTAGAGGATTTCTTAGTTAGACTTTTGGGTATCATTCAAGCGCTTTTTTCGATTCATTGCTCTGAGACTTGCTCAAAGTGTGGCCTATACAATTTTATTTTTTCTTATACTTCTATCACTCATAAGTCATTCAATTGAAATAAGTAGTTAATATATTTATCTGAGAAAAGTCTTAAGAGACCCATCAAAATCTTTGACAAATTTTGAAAGTATTTTATTCAATATTTTAAAATTTAGTACTATTTCTAAGATATTAGTAATAGTCACTATATCTTAGATAGTTACTAAGATATTGTCGATTGTCTTTACCAACGCCGCGACAAGCACATAGTAAAGACACATTTTATTATAGCTAAGTGACTTAGTTAATCGATTCTAACCACTTTTTACTAAAAAGTGTTTTCAGAAGTCCATCCGTTAGTATAAAAACTAAGAAATTTCTTTATGTTGAAAGAAAAAACTTCAAGGAGCATATATAGATATCCTGTCACATAATATAATCACCAGTAATGTGTATATATATAGTTTATTTTACTATAAATTAATTCACATGACAAACGTTATTAGTACTGCTTTGAAGGAAATAAAAATAGATTTGATTTAAAATAATTGAAGAACATTTTATTGACTAAACTTTTGGAGCTAATAAGGAGTATAGTTTCTATATTATAGCTGTCTGTCCTCTGGCGCAGAAGTAAGCGTATGACGATAATAAAAGTGATACAGAGTGACATATTCTGTAAATGATGTATTATTCATTTCTTAGTTTTCAAGTTAACAATAAAACTATAAAACTAAAATCTTTTAAGCACAAGAATCCCTTTTGATATACATAGGTGTTCCATACCATTTCGTGTAAATCTTAATATTCACTTATTGATCAATACTTAATACAAATTTTAGTTAAGTTACGTTATTTTCTGTTTGATTTTTGTTGTGATTGAATTATATCTTAAATAGGTATAGATAGAAAAGTTTAGATCATTTGTGTTTAAAACGACCTGCACTCTCAAAATTGGATTCAAGAGACTCATAGTCTGACATGTATTTACACACATATCCTATGTACCCCACGTATAGGACCTGACATAGTGCATGAACTGATAAACAACCCAACCTAAAAATTGAAAAACATTTCCACTCTGTGGCTGAATGACAGTTGCAAGGCTTTGCAATCCTTGAAGCAATTCAATTGCTGTTTCCGAATCATCGTCGCCGTCTACATTAGTGTATTCTGTTTTAAGGTTTTTATATTTATTTTTAGTAGAGTCTATTTTGGTTTTCGATTTCGACAGTTTTTTGGGTTGTAAGTTGATATTTGATAAGCTTCTCTGTCTCTGGTAAAATCTTTTTGATGGTCCAATTTCGGATTCGATATCTTCTATCGTATCAAGTTCAGTTCTTGATTTTCTTTTAAGTTCTCTGGGTTCTAGTTCATATTCTTCTTCATCTGCATAAAGTTTGGTTTTGGACTTGCTTTTATGTATATTGTGTTTTACTTTGGGTTCATTATCTTCTGTGAAGAGTTTGGTTTTAGATTTTCTTTTATGTTTATTGTGTTCTATTTCATATTCATCTTCGTCTCTATAATGTTTGGTTATAGATTTTCTTTTATGCGTTTTGGGTTCTAATTCATATTTGTCTTCATCTCTATAAAGTTTGGTTTTAGATTGTTTCTTATGCTTTTCGGGTTCTAAATCATATTCGTCTTCATCTCTATAAAGTTTGGTTTTAGATTTTCTTTTACGATTTTTGGGTTTTATTTCAAATTCGTCTTCATCATTATAAAGTTCAGTTTTAGATTTTATTCTATGTTTGCCTGATTCTAAATCAGATTCTTCATCTGTAGAAAATTCGGATTTATGTTTTCTTTTATGTTTTCTGGGGTCTTGATTAGCATCTATACTATTTCTGTACTGTGCTTTATTCAATTTTTTTGAAAAATGGGTTTTATGAGGAATTTTTTCGGACGATTCTGTAATAGAAAGGGAATCTCATTGAAATATTAACTGATGAAGTATTATGGATCTGATATTTTTATTTCTTACTTACACTAACGCAAACTTTTATACTATAATAAACATTATACATGTGTAAAAACATAAGTGCTATAAAATATAAAAAAATTAATTGAACAACAGAACTCATATTCAATATATAGTAATCTCCATAATAATAACTGTTTCGACCAAACCCCTTCCATCCATGCCATTAATTTCGTTTCTTGGAGCCAGGAATTGTCTTCCGAGGGTAAATTACGTTGGTTAAATATATTCTTTATATCATGGGATGGATTTATATACCTATATGTCTGTGCCCAGGGAATAAAAATATTTATATATATATATATACATATATATATATGAATGCAGACATATAATACTCATATATTATGAGTATACTTAATAAAGAATACTTGCTATAATTTATAGCTTATTACTTAATGTATTCTTAACGTACTCTGCTTTGATGTACTGGAGTATTCTTCATCATATTCTTCGTCACTGGTATCAGGGGGGCTGTGCTCTCTGAAAGTCTTAATTTTCATTTTGTATCATTTTCAACTAAGGCAACATTGAGCTGTTATTGATGAGCCCCTCACCAGACCCCAGAATTTTGTGCGCAAAATGTAACTTAAATTTAAAATCAAAAACAATCAAAGATTAATTTTTATTAAAAATAAATTTATAAAAAAAAATTTTAAACGACTATATTAACATAGGTTACCTCATTTAAATGGGTCATTTCATATTTTGGAAGTTTTCTGTAAAGTTTTTTTTGAGTTAAGCATAATAACCATAATAATAATAAGGTGGCAACACGTAAAAACATCATCGTTTAACGAAAAGTTAATGGCATGCTTATAATTACAATGTCTTGTAAGTATAGCATATTTATTTCCAAAATCCTGACGTAATCAGAAATATAAACAGACTATTTCGACATATTTTTATTCAATATAAAATTACACAGAAATACAAAAAATTATTGAGCAACTCTTCTCTTTTAGATAGCAAATTACGTCAACAGTGCGTGATATGGATTGAGATAACCCTATATTACTCTAACCCTGAGATATCACCCCATTAAAGCCCATCTTCAGTTTAACTCTTGTTCATGATTCAATATTATTCACAAAACCATTTTACACAAGCTTTAGCACTTATAAGATGCAATCGATGAAAAAATTAAAAACCGCATGATCATCGATTGCGTCATTGCCTTTACTAATAAGCACTCGGATGGTTAGAAAATGGCTTCAAAGGAAAAATTAATTCAATTATAGGGCTCGTCGCTGCCAGCTACAGTCGCAAGTTGAGTTATGACCATTTTTTGAGACAAACTAATAGTGGATAGGTCTATGCTACCCTAAGCAGTCGGGTTATTCCAAATGCAGAACATCTGACTTGATACACAGAAGCAAATCAGAAGTATCTAGGTTATTGGACAACATAGAGCTAAACTCGGCCTATCCTGTGGTATCTCCTGCAATGCATGTCTACCAACTTTCAAAGAAAGGACAACAGAAAACCTGTTGTGCCTATGTCTAGGCTTGGCTAGAACTACGCTTAGGTTTTTGGAGGTCTCCTTCTTTGCTGAGTGTGTCAGCAATATCTCTAGTATAAGCATTGGCCAACCTCTCGCCGTACAAAGTGTGTTTATACCAATCATCTATTAAGCTCCTTCATTCATGCATTCAGTCAAAACTCATCTAAGCTCAGATACGTATATTGAAAATTTCTTCTTCTTAAAGCTATGATCGATAAAAAATGTTGACAGAGCCGTAACCAAGCCATCCATAAATATCGATTTATTTCCCCGTACATTTAATCCTTTAATATATGGGAGAAAGAATTCTGAATGGCTTACAGGTTATGATTTTAGTGAGCGTGTGTTGTACTTTATTTGATATTTTTTAATCATCAGATAAGTCAAGGAGTTATGAAAGTATCTGGATGTTTGGTTATAAATAAACTTATTCAAACTACGAGAGCATATTTTTTTTATTGTTTTATAATGTCCTTTATCAAGAATAATGTGCATGCATTACAAGTGGGATCCAACTTAAATTTTTTTTAAAAATTCTTCTAAAACAACTACCTCGAGGAGTTTTCATCGTACTTAAAAAAAATGTAGTCATAACTGCAAGTCAAAAATACAGAAAAGAGAGTTTTCAATATATGTATATTTTGTTTTTTTTTTTTAAATTAACAGGAACTATTAGTGCTTGAATTTAAAAATTTTTTATGTATTTATTTTTCTTACAAAAAGTTCTAATTATCTTTACAAAAAAAAAATTTAAGTCTCAATAATTTACAAAGTCACAGATATAGCCATATCTGTGATGTTTGGATCCCATAGATATATAACTAATATGAAAGAAATGATATAATACATTGCAATATATAATGTATATAATCATATATTTACTATAATTCATATAACAGTGTTCATATATATTTGAAATTAATATAAATTTACTTAATTAATTTACTTAACTAATGAATTTTGTTTTTTTATAAACAAATAAGTGTTTAAAAATAGTTTGTGAAAAATAAAAATAAAAATAAAAATAAGAAATATAATTTGCAACATGGGTTTCCAGATTTTTTCAAAATTTATCCTTTAATTTTTTATATTGTCAAAGAGTTTTGTGATTCACATCGCTTAACCGAAGAAAAACCTCTGCAAAAAAAAAAAAATAAATATAAAACTATATCAAATTTTTCTTTTTTTTGCAAACCTTCAAAATTTATCATTTTTGTTATAATTTAATCTCTCCATCCTGAAAGGATTAAACGAAAGGTTAGTGTTACATTTGTCCTTTATCTTAACAGCCCCTGCATATAAATTGTGTATTTTTCATGTTTGCTGCCATCCTCCAAAAAATACACCTAAACGAAATATAAAAATTATTTCTTTTCTCTCATTGACATCACAATTTTGACGACTCACCATGCCTCCTTCATCCATAATTTTGTTAAATAAGTACACCAAAAAAAAACTGATTGCATGATGATTTGATCTAATTATGATGAGATCTAAGACAGAAATTACCGACTCTGTGGAGGTATACAGCTTACAACTATTAACCTTTCCTTCCCGAAACAATCAAAAAAATCTGATAGTTCAATACATCAATAAGAAAATCTGGCTTCATTCGGTTTAAGTATTAAAGTCTGCGTCCAAATGCTATGAATCTCGAGTTGTACAACAGACAGTTTTTTGTATACCTATGACATACCAGAATCTTGTTTATCGTCGGTATTTTCTTTTTCACTTTATGGAAATAGTGAAGAAAAAACCATTAACTATATGGGTACAATATGGTATATGTTAAATTAATGAATTTTTAACTTACACTGTTACACTCTTCCTCCCGAATCTCATCATTCTAGCTTTTGAATCAGTTTTTTGACTTGAAATATATGATTTATTTCTTCCTTTGTTTCTTAAAAGCTTTCTTCTTAACAGGGTTACAGCCCATCGGCATATTAACTATAAGTGAACCTGAATGTCCACTTGGTCCCGGCATCTCCAAATTCTGTCGCTCAGTCATTGGAATCGAACAATTCATGGCACCCGTGTCTGTTTTATTCTTTCTCTCCTCATTAATTAAATGGAGCAAATTCTGTTTAAGTTTGAACTCATTTTTACTGATTGACGAAATTTTAAGCTTTGCCAGACTTTGCTTCCTTTTAACTAAACATCATTTATTAACCACAAACATAAGAACTTGTTTTTTTACTTCATATTATTTGTACTTACAGTTTTTTCTCTTGGGCTTTGGAGGATATTTCCGACCTTTTTGAACATTATGTTGTATTCGTAGTGTGCAACATTTTCCATTATTGTGCCGCTGATCCTTCTTCTCATCTTCATCCTCAACGTCATCATCATCTACTTCTGATTCTGATTCTGAATCTAAATCACTTCCGTCTGAAGAGCAGTCACAATAAACAAGTCTTTTGTGTTTTCCTTGGAATGGTCTAGGTCCAATAATTGATGGTAATTTCCACACACTCTTTTTATTGTCTTCAAGTTGAATCCTCCTAACGTCTCTCTTAAAAGTCTTGTCAATTGAGTTGGTATGATTCTTTTTAAGAAAATTAACTTTCTTCATAAAGCCTTCTACGATCTCTTTTTGGCGTTCGCGGTGTAAATTAAGTTCCTTTTTAAATGCTTTAAATATATCATCGAGTGAATCACTAAGATTTTCTTTCAATTTCCGACCCATATTTTATTCCGAAATATATAATACACTATAATTTGGATATAGAATTCTTTAGTTGTTGGCAGAGAAAAAATTAGAAACTGGCTTTAGTTGTAAAATATTTGAAATGAATTGAAATAAAAATTTGTTTAAGTTGAAATAAAAACACGCCTGCTTTATAAAATTATTTGAGGGTAGAAAACTTTCAAAAACGAGTTAACTTCGAATAATCATAATGGATATATATAAGATTTTAATAGGAACATTCTTGCTTAAAACATCATAAGTGCGTGTCATGTGTTATGTGCATATATGAAATAATGTTATAATAACTGAAGACGTGTTTGGTTTTAGAAGCCATCATGGACTTCTAAAACCACTGTCGTTGAGATGTAAATGATATTTTCAAAATATTGGAGAACATGTAGTACTCCATGACAGTTTCCCCTTATATACAATTAGCTATGATGATGAGTATGATAGTCTTAGAACTATCATTTTTTCTTATGCATTTATATGTATCATCTTTTTCTACAATATGCAAATAAGTAGTACGTCTCAGTAATTAAAATGATTAGTCATAGTATCATTTCAATGATCTTATGGTTTCTTAAGCTAGTTGTATGAACCTCATTTTTTAAGGAACTTGCAGTTAGAAAAACGCAAGACCTCCCATCAAATAGCATTTTAAGCTTAGCTAAAGTTTTAAAAAAAATTTAAACGGCTGACTTTTCCCAATACGGTAGCACAATAGACCAATAAGTCCAAATGGATACTTTGAATCGTCCGTATTATGTAATATAATCTAATCTACTTCAATTTCGTCAGTCACAATACCCAGATGTATACAATATTGTTTAAACTGCATTGTTAACTGATTTTTAGACTCCAACCTTCAGATAAGTAAGTGAAATAAGTAAATCTTCTTACAGAACTCTTACCATTTACGGTCTACGTCCTCAGATGAACTAGAACTAGAATTAACCCTTCGAAAATGCAGTTTCGAGCTAAGTACTGCACTTGACGGGGCCTACATTAAAGATAATAAATTTAATATTTAGAAATGACGGTTGATGGACTGTACATTTTATATGAATGATTTTAGGAAACAATTTCTTCCTTCCGATGCTGTTATCAAAAGTGGGGACATTTACCATGGAAATATTGATATGTAACTCATTGTTTCAGTTAATTCTGTTTTCAAAAATGAGTTGACATTTAATAAATTTTTACCAATTTGTATATTTTTATAGTAATGGATAATGATTTCTTATTAGGATCAATGAAGAAGTAAGTGACTATAGTACTCAAAGCAAAGATTGCAACATAAGACAAGATTTTGTATTTACAACAAATCTACTTATTAATATTGAAGCCTTTCCGTACAATATTATTTCTTGGCAATCAGTGGTGACCCCATTAAAACATTTCCTTTAAATTGCTAAACTATTAGAACTGTGGATTTTAATACATTTTTAGTCTGGCTGTATGTCCCTTTTTGTTAAATAATTAAACGTTTAATATTTTTTTATTATACCCTATATTTCGACTCTCCTTGACAGTCATCATCGGGAGTTCGATAGTTGGCATATTAAAATCATGATAAAAATCATTGTTTTTTAAAAAAACAGGCAACGTTTACTTCATTATAGTATGTATACGTGGACTTGGAATTGGTACCGCTATATGTCTTTTTGATGGTACCCCAACCTCCATAGACGTAGACGGCTTTTAGAATTGGTGTGTATGTAATCAATTTTTATTGAGTAGCCAAAAACTACATCTTAAGCTCTGTTCTACATCTTAAGCTCTGATGTTCGAACGCTAAAAACTAACAAATTATTACTTTAAAAGTTCTAGGTATAAACCTCTCTATGACAATTTGAATTCTAAAAAACCAATAATCATTTCGTGGTATGTACCACAACATCTTAAATATTCCTCTCTTACGATAAAGATAATCAATGCTGAGATCAAGGATCGCCTTGATCACATCATTATCATATTAGAGTATGTATATGTGCATGTCTTGGATCGCCCTAATCTCATCATTATTTTATTACAGTATGTATATGTGTGTATGTATATAGATACGTTTTGTAAAAATTTAAACAAAATTTAAAGTGATTTCATTTATTTCTCTTAAACGAGTATTCCTTTAACTTATTTCGGAATAAAATTGTCACGTTTTTCTTGTCCAATGTTTGGTACATTGTTAAGTGTATCCTAAGTAAATAATTCCATTATGCATTCCTTGTATAATGTACTTACTAATGTACAATTACATATATGGATGAGGTGGTGTATGCGAGATGATATGTTTTATTACATACAATTATTTTGTACTGTGATTCTTCTACTCTAGTAACCAGCACATATTATAAACTTTATTGTGTCGTTAAAGCTTCTCGCATCTCTAAACATGAGTAAATTTCAATTCCATGTATCTTGTATGTTATTTTCATATTCTTATTTAAACATATTTAAACGGAAACATCTACATGTACGAGTACAAGCTCTGAATAATTAGCCAACCCACTGATATAGAATATATCATAAACATGCACACACTTGTCGATACATGAATACGGTACATACAATTCCAGTTCAAGCATGGCTATGCGCCTTCGAAGCGAGATGGGTGAAAATGTTTGTTAGGCATTACATTTTCACACACACCTTACACAATCAGGACATTTATGTGCGTTGTTATAAACCAAAAAAAAGGTTTCTATCTCAATGTAAACGACTTAATTAAAAGAGTTCATCATCAGTAAGGACATCTAAATTACTCGCATACATAGACGGTACGAAAGCTGTGAATACGTACTTTATTATGTTAATGTTGAAATAAGCTTAATATCAGGTACATCGTTAGAGAAAACTATTTAACATATCGGATCTAAGAGTTCCACTTGGAGGTTTATAGAAACATTTAGTTTCGGTTTCATGTTTGCAACAAAATCAAATAGAAAAAATTTTTTTTTTTGTTTTGATATATGCAAAACAATCTATAAAACCTTTGAAAAGGCACGGAAAGACTCACAAAGAAATCAAAAGACTTAAACAAATTCAAATATATTATAATACCTTTAATCAGACAATAAAAAATCTTTAATGGAAAAGTACTTTGAGGCAAGATTATGATCTCTTTAATCTTCAAAATTTGTTATATTATATATCATCTTATTATTTATATATAAAAACGTATATATAAAAAAACGTGCTTTGGAATCATATTGTGTATATGGCTAGTCCCGTTAAAAATATAAATACGGCATTTTAAAGTGATTTAATTTTGGAAATTCAAAAGTGAAGATCAAAAAAATTACATAGAATTTAAGTAATCGTATATTATAACAAAGAACTAATAATGGAAATGAAACAATACCTGTAAATCCATAACACATTCGGCCTTGATAAAAAAAAATCAAATAAGTTGGAGAAATGAGACGACTTACACTTAGACAAAAAAAATATAGCCATCAATAAATCCATCTACAAATAGAAAACGGTCATTACTATATAAGCAGGCATATATAGATACTTGAAGTTCTAGCTAATGATCTTTGCGACTTTTGTGAAAGCTGCAAAGAATGTCCACATGTCCAAAATGGTACATATTCTGTCTAGATAAGCAGCAGTGCAGAAACTTTTTTTAAGACTGTACAGACCTATGAGAAACTAATATGGAAAGCTTCATAAAGTTTTTAAAGAAAATAAATATTTATAAAAATAATATTTGTTGTTGTAGTTCACTACTGTTCGTAACCTCTCCAGAAAATAAATTAGTTAAAATGATTGATTGTTGTTTAGTTTTGAACCAAAAACAAAAGTATAATTAAAAACCTACATGAAATATTAAATCCTAATTTAACAAATATAAATAATTAAATAAATTAAAATATAAATTATTAGCAGATAGAAAGCTACCTTACAGATACGGCTTCGTATATTGGTATATAATTTCTCTCTAACTGAAAGTAATGTGTCATTTTTTTATTAATATTACTGTTTATATAGCATAAATAAATCGTAATATATTTATATTTGTATTATTCGTAATATATAAATGATATATAACGAAGTCTAATGTTCCTATAGCTATAATAAAAATTAATGGGAACAAATTTTCGATAAATATATACAATAAAAATTACTGTTATAACTCATGACAATGAATATGGAAAAACTATTCTTTCTAAGATCGAGAATACTTATATAGACAATAAAGTCTTAGTTGTTATTTATTAATTATATTAATTTATATTAGTTCTCCGTATCGGGTATCTAGATTAGGTTTTTTACACAAGAAAGAGTAATAAAATCATGCAATAAATAATGCTTCTACAAAAGAATAATATTAAAATTTAACAATTTAAAAAAAATAAAAATATAATTAATTAATTAAATATTACATTTATATTAATATAAAAATTAATTTGTTAATGAACTTTTACAGCGAATTAAAAAAACTATAAGCTCGAATGCACAAGTAAAGTACGACTTTAGGTGAATTGGCTAAGAACGCTGACTCTGATCTTTAAGTTTGGCAGGGTGCGACCTCAACCCTTAGTAGCTGCAGTCTTAAAAAATTATTTACGAATAATAAATGATGGATGATGGGTATTTAGCAATACTCGAAACAGCTATATAATCAACAAAAAATTCAATTAATTAATAATACAAAACTTTATTATTGTAATTTAACACTGTTTGAAATACTTTTTAAATTAGTTTTAATATTATAATTATATTTTTTACGGGTAACGCAACAGACCCAAAGATGGTCTATGGATCCAAATCTAAACTGATAGTTTAATATTTTAAAATAGAGGGAGAACATACCTGCAGTCTTTCAGTAGAACTAAGCAATCGCTGCTTGCTGTGCCATATATCTAACCGACTTAGCTGGGATCCGTAAGGTTCATGAATCACACTCAAAGGAGAGTCTAACACTTCCAAATAATAATCACATAAATCAAGTAATTTATATTATATGTGGAGTCTCAAATTCAAATCTGCCAAACGCCTTACCGTTTTAGCGGTGCCAACATTTAGTGGTAAAAGTCCGTTTAGTCAGTCAATTTATTATGGAATGGTAAAAAAATATTAAGCACCAGTTTAAATTTCACTTTTCTAATTTAACATTAAAAAAATTGAAAACACCAAAGTTTTGTTTCTAATTCCGACGTTTCCTTTTTCTGTGCTAATTAAAAAGTTCAAATTTATTTAAAACATTTCTCGTACTCGTACCTTCCAGAGGCAATCTGCTTTATTTTGGCATCCTTTTTTCGTTTTTTGCTTTTTTTTCCACAACACTGTTGAACTGCAACAATTTTTTTTGTGTAGGGCAGGATTCCTCTTCCTGTTGCAATATGGAGCATGATGCTATGATACTACAATACCACAGAGAACTGCAACGTGTTGCCACAGCAGCCATATGTGGTGACTGTCGAGTTTCTTTGTCATGAATTAAGCAGTTTTTCCCACCCACTCGGTATTTTTTTTTATAGTCTTAGCGCCCCTTTGTTAGTGTGACATTAAATGTTAATCTAATAAAAATATAGGATGACAGCACAAATAATGCAGCACGTAAACAACGGTGTCATAGAATGAATGTACCTTATCATACATACTAATAAGTACATATGTACTTATGAATATATTTTTGTTTTTAGTAATTTGTCACATACACGATATGATATGAGTTATATTAGACAATAGAGCAGAGTAAACTGCAGCCAACTTTTAGAAACGCGAATTTAAAAAGTTACTGGATTCAACAAATAAAAACTAAATTCAAACAGAAATAAAAATACTATAACCTAAATTCAAATTACTGAAAGCCGTTGTCTACAAGAATACAATTTTGATACATTAACTTTGATTTTTAAGATTAATATTTAAAACCTGTCTTTCATAAATAATATAGTCACATTTCATAAGCTTAATTTTCTTAACTACATCGAAAGTAGAGCACACTGCTTTCCCTGCCTTCTAGTTATGCCAACAAAACTAACGAAACTGTCATTAACTTTTCTGATTTCCACAATAAGTTTCAATTTCAAAAATTATTATTTACCTTCAGGACCCGCTTGCTGACTATGAGCATGTTACCGTAAATAGTGATTTCGTGCCTCCGTTCTAATTTCATTGTCACTTACATCTACCTTTCCTGAAAAATTAAACTTTACTTTTGAGATTAGTATTAGAATAATCCTGAGATAAGGCGTACCTCTCGTGAAATGCGTGTACCTGTATTGGAAACACCATAGCCTTAGTCCTTTACGGCAGGTAACAATGTAAAATAACTGTACACACTGTTCTGCGTTTTTATTAACGACACTATACCAAAAGTTAAATTTGAGACAATCCGATTCAAGTTCCGGCAATTGTCATTATGCTGAACAGTGGGTTGATTCCGTAAAGGTGGTATAACGCATTATACTTGGTTGCCGATTTAGCGTGCCAATATGTGACAGAGAGAGAACATAGTTGCAGTCTCTCAGTAGAACTAAGCAATCGCTGCTTGCTGAGCCATATCTCTAACCGACTTAGCTGGGGTCCGTAAGCTCCATAAGTCGCAATAAAACAGTCTGACACTTCCGAAATATGTCAACCAAGCGAAATATGTAATAGCAATATTTGGAGATATATGTATATGGTATCCATATTGATAGCAATCAAAGCACTTTCATGTAACAACAGTCTTGCTCGTTTGCCTTCGCTTTTGTGCAGACTTATGTATGTCTTAGCGTTATAGTCAAATCAGCTGTCTCATCTGTAGACAGCTGATGTCTACAGATGAGTCAATCTTTCAACATGCAGAAAGTTATATCCAAACCTATTACTCCAATTGGCACCGACATAATTTTTCCCAAAGCAACGTTTATCGACACATTATCTTGAGACATGTATTCAGAATACGTTGGTGTTAAGCCTCCAGGTCAAGTGACTACATAAAACAACTCTATACTTTATAAAGCAAAAAATATGTCTTAAAAGAAAAAAAATAATTAAAATAAAATATTTAAATATTTTTTTTACCTTTATTGAATAATATAATTAACTTTTCCATTATTTGGAAAATATATAAATGCAAACTGATTTATCATTTGAGTTCTTTGCTATTGCATTCTTCAAAGTAGTTTGCAAAAATCTATAAATTCAATTCTATTCGCGATATTTTTATATATAAATAACAGGCAAATTTATATTCATTTCACACAAAATCACGAATTACATTTGTTTATATCAAAACTTATTTGTTTTAATAATGAAAACATTATGTATGCACTTTGTTGAAATTATTTTTAGCACCTTACAAACGGTGAGATATGGGCGTAGACATCATTGGAGACTTAAAGCTACAAGCACATGTATGTATAAGTCTTAATGTAGACTTAATTTCCGCAGAGAATATGCATATATTATAAACAGTGGATAAAACTTTACATTTGTATCGTACCTCTTCTACAAGTTAATTTACATTATATTGTATATCAATTCATATAAATTTTTATTAAATTTTGTTATACATATATATATATATATATATTTTTATATTCATAGTTATATGCATATAGTTATTTTTCATTATTCTAATTTAATATATGTATGTCAAAAAACATATGTAATGCACTTACTCCTTTACTGACCGCAGTGTGTGGCCAGTATACAACTACTGGCCTAGATAGAGAAAATAGTGTTGTTTTTTTGCGTAAATGTCGGCCAGTAAAGGCCAGCAACTTGCCGATCTTTTCTATACTTGCAAGACACAAAAAAATTAAATCTATAATTGAAATTTTAAATCATTTATATACATATCATAGATATATGCTTATAGATGAGCTGTTGTTTGTTCACATTTATATGGCATATATTTCAACTTTTCAATAACTCTTATGGGAAATTTATTTTTAAAGATTGCATACAACATTTTTCGCCTAAAATGAGCTGATTTATTGATAATGAGCTCATTTATATGGAAGATTTTTGTATGGTAAATCATCCTCATTAGTGGTTACAATGAGCAAAATCGCCTAAATGAGGCAGTGAGAATGTGCTATTATCCTCATTGGTGTCCTTATTAAGCAGAACCGCCTAAAGGAGACAAGTGAAAACATAGTATTATATAGTAACACGTATGTAATTATTTATTACTGGATATAATTTAAACAAGTTTGTGTATATAAAATTAATTAACAATCTACTACCATAATTGTATAGTTTTATATTATCTTTATTGGTTTTGTTTTTTAAAATTTATATTGATATTACTATAATATTCCACGCTAATCTAAATAGGAATTTATTTTTATCTCGTATCTCTCTTATTGTGATCTTGTTGTTTTACTAGTTTGTGTTATACAAATGCACCAAATTATTATAAATTAGTAAGGATATTCAGGCATAGTTTGTTAACTAGTAAAATGATAAAAAATAATTCTTTTCTTTTTTTGCACTAAATGAAAAGAAGCCATTTACTTAAACCACTAATTTTTTGGAAATGATTTGAAGAAAAAAAACAAATAAGACCGTGACGGCGCATTGTACTGTGAAAAAGTAAATGCAATTCAAATATACATTTTTAATAATACAAACCCATGATGTGAAACAGGATTTATTTTGAACAATTACATTAGCTCTGTTCGACGAGCTACTCATAGTAAAATTCAAGTAAAACACAAGTAAAGTATAAAACGAGAGCTTAACATAAATTAAGTGCCAAATTACGCTCTCTACACAGATTTTCATGGATCAGCTTTGTGTAAAATCTGGTGAGAACACCAGTGCCGCGCAAATAAATAATACACAATTAAAATTCAAATCAAAACAGCTGATTCACACATCAACACAAATTTTTCGACAGGGTTGTTATGCTTTCTCTAATGATCTTATATACTTGAAATTTAGCTGGTGAAACGCGCATCGAGTGTCACTCAAAGTTACTACGAGTAGCTCATGGAACAGACCTATTGTATGCAATAATTAATTATTCCCGCCAACGCTCTTCTGAAATCCTGCATTTGTAAGCTTGTCACACAATAATTTTACTTTATTAAATAGCTGTATATTGTCTGGATCTATATTCTGAAATATATAAACTAAAATGGTATAAAATACCATATTTTTATATATATCTTTTGTTTTTATATAATTTTCTAATGAAAAATAAACATCAATCGTTTGTCTCTTCCTTTCAAATAATTATTGTGAGCTAAAATGTAAATGAAAAATGAAAAACTGATCACAACTCTGTTTATGCTGAGTTAATCTGTCAAGCATGCTCAGCAAATTTGTGGCAGTGGCGTATAACTTGATTTATTGTACATCATCTTTTTGGATTCCAAGTCAGTTCAGTTTGAAAAGTTCTGAGAGGTGGAGTGTTGCTCGTGTGCAAGTTAAGGTGTGCGGTAGACTACGTATTAAAATCATAGAAGTGGTAAAATTTGGTATTAATTACAAGTGAGTAGAGTGATATATCATTATGTGTATAATATTTCGCACATGATATTCATAATATAATTTTCGGTTTTGGCATATTTATATGCATATTTTGTTATATTACTTAATATTACAATTAAGTCCAGGTCATATATTTTTCTTTTGTTAATAAAAAATGGCGCCTGAAATATAGTCTTCTTGTCGCCGAAATTGCCGTCTTGTGGCCGAAGTACGCGTCTCCCTGTCGCCTGTTTCTTTCAAATTTTTTTTTTTTTCATTTCATTTCATTTCAATAGTAAAATAAAAAAAAATTAAAGAATAAGGAGAGGTATTCAATTAAAGAAATTTTCAAATGGAATCATGTATGTATGTAAATGAATGATATACATCTATTGAATATATATGTTTACTGAATATATACATATATTGAATATATACATATATTGATTATATATACATAATTTTGTGTATTGAAAATATAATAACCAATGGTGTTAAATATTGTTTTTAAATTATAAAATTAATTAAAAGAAAGTAATAGTTATTCAGAATTATTTCATCTTAAAATACAGAAGCCAAACAATTCAATGAAGCATAAAATATATGCAATATTATTGATCATTTTAGAGCGTGGGCTAATCTTTCAAACGCCAGGAAATTTTTGTGGCTCACCCCATATGTTTGGTCAATTTAGTTACATTATGACTGCAACTATGAGTCATAATAGAGTGCTGTAATCTGAAGTTTTGTTGCGAGAATCTTTACAACAATTTTTGCTGACTTGTCTTAAAAATAAAATAAGAAAATTCTTTTACTTATAAGTTATCATATTTCACAAGCGGCACACAAGCTTAGTGATTTCCTGTTTTCTTAAAAGTTTTCAATGCATATTTTTTTTCCAAGATATTTATTGCATGTACCCCAGAAATTGATATTCTTTGCTTTACCATTTTATTTATTTATTTTTTTTTTGTATATTAATTCAATCCGTACTGACTAATTTAGCCTGGAATATATGCAATTTTTTTTTTAATATTTTTTTATTTTTAATTGTTGGTGTGAGTTGCTGCAAACTAAGCAGCAACTGTAATTGTTGTCGGTCGACACTAGAAAAATATTGCTGTTGTGTATTTCTATAGCTGAAATCTCGTCTTAAGTCTGTTTATTTCATACGCTATCTCTATTTTTGTTCCGAAGTGAGCGGAAGTGCCGTGTCTATAATAGTCTTTTTTAATAAAACTTTACGAATAGTTTTCTTATAAATTTGTTATATTTTTTTATTTATATTTATTTTATTTTTTATATTAATTTATTTTATTTTTTTATATTAATTTATTTTATTTATTTATATTAATTTATTTTAATTTTTTTTATTAATTATTTTATTTTTTTATATTACTTTATTTTATTTTTATTTTAATTTATTTATTTTATATTTAATTATTTATTTTTATTTAATTTTATTTTATTTTTAATATTATTATTTAATTTTTTTATATTTAATTTATTTTATTTTTTTATATTAATTTATTTTATTTTTTATATTAATTTATTTTATATTTTTATATTAATTTATTTGATTTTTTTATATTAATTTATTTTATTTTTTATTTTAATTTGTTTTATTTTATTTTTATGTTAATTTATTTTATTTTTATATTAATTTATTTTATTTTTTATATTAATTTATTTTATTTTTTATATTAATTTATTTTATTTTTTATATTAGTTTATAAAATCATGTCTTGTTGTAATATGTAATATTTTTATGAGCCCCATATTATGTAATTTCGTTTAATGTTTAATGTCATTGGATTTACCATATCATAAATGAGTATCTTTGAGTATTCAATTATTTACGTTATTGATTAATGAGTTCGGAAACCGAGTGACATAGTAACTACAAAACACAGTTTGGCCATATAGTGTTCCATATTACTCAGTTACCAAAATTGTTAATGCCTTTGGTAAACCTTTTTACATTCAAATTTATAGTTTAGTGACTTATGGAGAATTAAGTCAGTTGAAAAAATTATTTAATCAATACATGCACCAATTTTTTTTTTCAACCATTTATGGTTTATAGTTTTATATACATGCAGTCAGAGACACTTGATTTTCATCTACCAAAATTTATTTAGTGTGGCCTCAAATAAGGTTTTCTTGATTGAACCTTCAAAAATCAATTCGATGTGTCTAGGACTATTTATCGAATCAGGAACTAGCTTTTTAAAGTAATTTTTAATAAACAGATAACTGAACTGTAGCGTAAGGGTTGAGATTATTGACTAACTGAATCGAACTACTTCCAAAATTTATGTGTGTGGTTCACGGCTCCGTTGAATAGCTACTAAAAATAGTATTTTGTTGTTTATTTGGAATTCGCGAGTTTTTTTTTTTTTGTATGAAAATATTAATTATAAATTTTTTTATTTATGGAAATTTGATCTTATGCAAAGTTGACTTCCTTATATTTTCGGAATCATATTCCGAAAAAGATTTTAAGATTTTCAAATATATATATATATATATTTTTTTGCGATAATTGAAATATTTAAAAATTACTCGTTTGTATGTATAATTATCGTTTTATTCCGTTTTGCATTAAACTTGAAATAATTTTCTAATATTTGAGCTTATTTAGTGTTAATAATTTTAACCTTTTCTTTTTTTTGTTTTTTTTTTTTTTCTTATTTATACTAATTTTGTAATAACATTTCCAACTTGTAAAAAGTATTAAAATAACGCAAACATTTGTGAAGTACGCTAGCATCAAGACTGACTGTTAAAGTCTAAGGCTCCAAGTAAACAAAAAATAAAATAAAGTATAAATAGCAACAGAGTGAGTGTACCGCCCGCATATCTCCAAAAAGAGGGGCGCAAAAATATTGGGCAAATAGGAATTTTCACTTAAAAAACACGTACAAGAAATAAAAATCATTTGGGAGTAGCTATTTAGGATGCTTTTAAAGCTAATGTAACTGCGTTTGCATATATATCCTTTGCAATTATTGACGTAAGCATTTGAGCAAATAGGTTGATTATAGCGCTACCATACCCATTTAGAATAACGAGTATATCTTACTTTCGCTCCAACTTTCACTGCTTTCGCAGTTATGGTACAATTTCTTTTTAGTGTTTTTGTTGAGAGTTTTGTTGATTTTCGTACATGGCATCGCAAAAAATTTGGTGTTGATATTATATTTGGTTTTCTTTTCTTATTTCCATTTGCGTTAGCTCATTAAAGGAAGTCAGAAATACTGCCAAACAGAAGAACAGATACGAAAAATATTCATCCGAATATTTGCCTTTATATTTAAAGCCAAAATTAAATTGGTGTGTCTTACTGTATATTTCCCTTGACACATATCTTTAAGGAGATGAGATTTAATGGTTAACACTTATTCACACTTCATACCTAAACATACTGACGTATACGTATTCATGAATGTAAGTAAAATATTTTGTAATGATTTTATGTATATCCGTATATCCGTATTTGTTATAGAATATTGCAAGTATACATAGAACAGGGTAAACCAAATATATATGTATATATCATAATTCTGCACACTAGGAGCTAGCTATAATCTGAAATTTACTTTTCATTGATCTCGAATCAATCGACGGAATAAATAATAATTTCATACAAATTTAATTTTCGAATAAGAAGCCCTTACTCCCTTCTGAACATGCAGGCAACTATGATCGTGATATATTCGATCCTAGGGGGGTGGGGTGTATGACGACGACAACTTTAAAGGCAACATTATTAATTCCCGATACTTTTTTTTTGTATTTTTTTTTTTTTTTTACATAGAATATATATTGACGACACTTTTTCAAGACTTCTCTTTATGAAATACATTAAATTCTTATATTGTATTCTCCTCACCCTGTTTTTTGAATAACTATTACCCTGTATTGCGACGGCATGGTTACGTATATGTCCTTTGCAATTGCACGGTGAACGCGTATTTATTTTTAGGTGTGTGTGCATATGTTGCTGAGTGAATTAGTATATGTTGTCTGTGCGTATGTTGTCAACAATAACTGTCATATTCACACACTCTCCCTCTATCCTTCACTCATTTATTTAGTTAGTGTGCGTATGCGTGCCTTTGTTTGTTGATGCCGATGTTGGTTTTAACTGCTATTGTATTTATTGTTGTTATGGCAGTCATTATTATTGTTGCTGTTCTTCTTTGTGTTATTATTATTGTTGTAGTTGTTGTTGTTGCTGCTTTCCACTTATGTATCTGTGTCTATTGTATTTATTTCGCTTTTTTATAGAATGTGTATATGACTGAGATGAGCTGCAGATATTTTTTTTTTTTTTTTCTTACCCCCCACCTCTTTTCCACTGTACTTTTCCGACTTTGGTAGATGTAAATTACATTGGGTTTTTCTTGCACGCATTCACCATCAACGCATCTCCACTTTATGACAATAGCCATCAACAATAACAACAACAACAAGCCAAAGACGGCAACATTTACAATTCGCTCCAACAACTCAGACGCTTTTCACTTGAAGATTACAATTGTTGCTATTAGCCGTTTCCGTTTTATTGTTCCCAAAAATTAAAGGAAACTCGAATGAAATAGGGTATAAAAAAATAAACAAAAAAAAAAAAAAAATAAGCAAATACAGCAACAATACAAGTAAAAGCTCGCTTTAAAAATTTTAAGGCAAAAACTTAATTCACACGGCTACGTACAACGTCTTTTGTTGTTGGTAGGGAATTGTCGTCAGTGTGTGTGTGTGTCTTGCGTGCGTTCGTTTGTGTATAGCTTAGTATATAGCCGAAATGTGGATACATTGCGATTATATGCATATGTATGTGTATATGCGTGCATGCGTACGTTATGATGTTAATTTGTTCATTTTTATTTGTCATTTCATTAAAAGACCATAAAAGTAACGCCATTTCCAAATTAAACAAATAAACAAAACGCAAAAAAAAAGCTATGCTTTGAAAGAGGTTTGAACACTGAACACACCTTACATCTTAGAGTGGTGTTTTTTTTTTTTTCCTTAGGTCATAAGTCTGGTTCATGAGGATATGTATTTTGTACAGTTCAGTAAAGATATTATTCGTGTACATCACACAACAAATTTAAATTAAATGGTTCATAAAGTATAAATATAATTAATTTTAAATTATTTCGTCTATACCATATAAATGATTATTATAAAAAGCCGAATTATTTAGATTATTTCGATATACGTTACGGCCGTGTTATAATATTTATTGTTATATTTAAATATGTATTATTGTATTTAAATATAATATGTATTATTATATTTATATATGTATTATTGTATTTAAATATAATATGTATTATTATAATATTTAATTGTTGTGTATTTAATAAATATTTATTATTATATATAAAAATTATTATATTCAGACTGATTTAAATATTAATTTATTAATGCAATTATATTAAGTTTATTTACTTAATAGTTTTATTTAAATAATATTTATTTCAGTTTAATTGAACAAAAAAACATCGATGTAAAATTTGTTATTAATTAAAATTGTATATTTTTGTCAACTATATGTATATATATATATATAGAATTCTATATCATTTAAGCAGAGCTTAATCCTTTCAGAACATTTCTACTACCAAATTGAGATACCAATCATATTGAAATAAAGATTTCAAGCAGGATGGATTATTCGAAGTTTGAGAAACTAACGGTAAGTAAACAATTAGTTTAGCCACATTCATTGCAATGCATACACGTATACATACATTTAAAACGTGCTAAAATATTTTAATATAGATTTCTGACGACGAGGATGAAACAAATATTTTTGTGGATCTCATTAAAAAAGAAAAGGCTAAAGTGCTGGACTTATATGACAAATCAGTTGATATTTATGAGCGTTTGGTTATAATAAAACTTGAAGTTGCAAAGTTTGAAACGATTCTATGTGAACTATATAAACGCCCGTATATCGATGGTAATGCCCAATTGGTGAGCACTAAATTAAAATTTGCATAAAATAATATAAAAATTTGATATTTTTTTTTGTTTTTTTGGTTATAGAAAATTGAGAAACATTGCAGTAAAATTGAAAAGCTCGAAAAAGAAATAAAAGCTAAAGTTTCAGCATTGTCCTTTGAATTGGTAGTGACAAGCGGTGTTATATTATATGACATGCCACTGAAAAGTGCATCTCATTATGAAGTGTTTGCGATGCTCAGTGATGAGTACAATCAAAAAGTACAAGATTTCGCTAAAAATAATGCAAAGTTGTGCCAGGAATATAGTTCCTTGTCCTCTTTAACTGAAACTGGACGATTTTTTCATGCTCATCCACAGATTGTATGTAGTGAGGCAACAAGTTATATGTTGACTTGGATTTTCAAAGTTCGCGCAACTAAAGACGTTGCCAAAACACGCAGAGCAATTTTTCAGTTCTTAGTTTTGGAATACTTACTGACTATGAGTGAGGAAACTCCAGTTGTAAACCCAAAACGATTGGTAGATCAATGCTTAAGCGACATATATAATGCAATCAAATTCCTTCAAAAGGTTGAAGAATTTAATAAGACATTGACTTTCTTTGAGGGTTTTATGATTTCTGATCATGATTATTTCTATATAGAAGTTGCATGTCATAGTAGTTTAATTACTCAGTTTTTAAAAGTAAGTTGTATTTTCTGATTAATCACAAAATGATTTAAAGTTAATTTTCATTACAAATTATAGGTGCCGCCAACAGAGGCTTCCAAAACTCATTTCTTAAATGACATGAAGTTACGCCGTTTTTTTTCCGACAAACCTCTGTTTTCACATGTAGGAATGAAATCGAATTCAACTGATAATGGAAGCTGGAAGAATGCAGATGAGAACGAAGAAAATGTTGTGGAAGAAGAAACTATTGTGAATGACGCAAATGTTGTTAAAGAAGAAAATGTTATGAAAAAGAAAATTATTGAGAAAGAGGAAAAAATTCAGAAAGAAGAGATAAAACAAAAAAAGGGAAAGTCGCCGAAAAAAAAAACATACAAAAGATTTATAAATAAAAAAAAGTATTAAATTTATAAATAAAAAAAGTACAAACTTTATACAAAAAAAAAAAAAAATATTAAATAAAAAAAGTAAAAAGTTTATAAACCAAAAAAAAAATTTGAAAACAATATCATACTTTTAGCTTTTTTTTATTGTGCTAAAAAAAAAAATTCCATTCTAAATGGAAAACTTAGAAACTTTTAATATTTGAAAACTTTTAATATATAGTAAATAAATTTTTAAAAGTTTTGTATATCCATAAAACATTAGGTAAACATATATTTATAAATACTTACAACACTATTATAATATCATTTTACGATTTCTGATGAACGCAAAAATATATTTTAAACATTATATTTGTATTATACTACAACATAGTTCTGAAATATATGTTTATACTATACTATACTAAAAATACTATACTATATTAAAAATACTATACTATATTAAAAATACTATACTATTTTCAATATAGTATTTTCAATATACTATATTGAA
Organism: Teleopsis dalmanni; assembly: GCF_002237135.1. Lineage (NCBI taxonomy): Eukaryota > Metazoa > Arthropoda > Insecta > Diptera > Diopsidae > Teleopsis > Teleopsis dalmanni. The sequence continues at coordinate 21,430,706 of NC_051848.1, forward strand.
AATACTATACTATGCTAAAAATATTATACCATACTTAAAATATTATACTATACTATACTAATACATTGTATTACTTATGCATAATTTCATTTATATACAATTAATTTTTTTTTGCGAGTAATATATCACATTACATAAAACTAATTTTAAATTCTATACGCAGTTTTTACGATGCGGGATTAATTTAAAAATGTATGTAAAAAATGTATTATATTAATAAATATTATTCAAAAATATAGTTTTTGTCCAATTTGTTTTTGAAAAACTGATCAACCCGTGTGGATAAAATAAAAAACTAAAAATTTAAAAATATTACATTTATTATAATAATAATTTTATTATAATAATAATTTTATTATAATAATAATTT
>NC_051848.1:21431175-21437039 GCF_002237135.1 Teleopsis dalmanni
ATCTAATGATTAGCACATCATCATAAAAACAATTACAATAATATTATAAATATATTTATATAGGACTAAAATATGACAACTATACGTTCATGAAGTGCTTAATAATGAAGTAACCGGTCGGTGAGACTCACTTCACTTCACAAAAGTGTTGCTATTATACAAAATTTTCAATTGCCATAAATTGACTGTTTCTTGTTGGTCATAATTGCGCTAATACCATGTTTCCACTGGTCTCATTAAGTCAGTTTTGTCATTAAGGCTACTATTGCGCATAAATTTTAGCACATTCACACTATCTCATTTAACCACTTTTATTCATTAATGTCGCTATTGACAATCATTTCACATATAAGAAGCTTACACATAAATGAGATCGTTATAAGTAAATCAAGTAATTTAACGTAAAAAATGTCAAATGCAACCCTTAAAAATAAATATCCCATAAGGGCAATTACCAAAATTAGAAATATTTCTCAAATGAAATATTCAAAAACAACGATTTTAGCCCTGCAAGCAAATATAACGCGATTATAGCGATAAATATTCAAAAAAAAACCAAGGAAAAAAAGTTTCAAATCTGGTTTCTAGGATGTGGTCGTAATGGCCACCTGAGGGAAATCATCTTTTATCATTCATGCTTTAAAAGAATGTATTGAATAAAAGAATACATAACATTTTTAGTTCAATTATGTTTATCTTTTTTCCATTTAAAATTTTGCATTTCTAAAAAAAACAGTTTGAAATATTTAAGATTAATGTTTATAACAATGATCTTTTAAACACAAGATCTAATAGATATGTAACAGATATTAAAAGAATATATACAATACATTGCAATTGGATGTATATAATCATATATTTACTATAATTCATATAACAGTGTTTATTTGAGTATATATTTGAAATTAATATAAATTTACTTGATTAATTTACTTAACTAATGAATTTTGTTTTTTTTATAAACAAATAAGTGTTTAAAAATAGTTTGTGAAAAATAAAAATAAAAACAAGAAATATAATTTGCAACATGGGTTTCCAGATTTTTTCAAAATTTATCCTTTAATTTTTTATATTGTCAAAGAGTTTTGTGATTCACATCGCTTAACCGAAGAAAAACCTCTGCAAAAAAAAAAAAATAAATATAAAACTATATCAAATTTTTCTTTTTTTTGCAAACCTTCAAAATTTATCATTTTTGTTATAATTTAATCTCTCCATCCTGAAAGGATTAAACGAAAGGTTAGTGTTACATTTGTCCTTTATCTTAACAGCCCCTGCATATAAATTGTGTATTTTTCATGTTTGCTGCCATCCTCCAAAAAATACACCTAAACGAATTATAAAAATTATTTCTTTTTCTCTCATTGACATCACAATTTTGACGACTCACCATGCCTCCTTCATCCATAATTTTGTTAAATAAGTACACCAAAAAAAAACTGATTGCATGATGATTTGATCTAATTATGATGAGATCTAAGACAGAAATTACCGACTCTGTGGAGGTATACAGCTTACAACTATTAACCTTTCCTTCCCGAAACAATCAAAAGAATCTGATAGTTCAATACATTAGTAAGAAAATCTGGCTTCATTCGGTTTAAGTATTAAAGTCTGCGTCCAAATGCTGTGAGTCTCGAGTTGTGCAGTAGACAATTTTCTGTATACCTATGACATACCAGAATCTTGTTTATCGTCGGTATTTTCTTTTTCACTTTATGGAAATAGTGAAGAAAAAACCATTAACTATATGGGTACAATATGGTATATGTTAAATTAATGAATTTTTAACTTACACTGTTACACTCTTCCTCCCGAATCTCATCATTCTAGCTTTTGAATCAGTTTTTTGACTTGAAATATATGATTTATTTCTTCCTTTGTTTCTTAAAAGCTTTCTTCTTAACAGGGTTACAGCCCATCGGCATATTAACTATAAGTGAACCTGAATGTCCACTTGGTCCCGGCATCTCCAAATTCTGTCGCTCAGTCATTGGAATCGAACAATTCATGGCACCCGTGTCAGTTTTATTCTTTCTCTCCTCATTAATTAAATGGAGCAAATTCTGTTTAAGTTTCAACTCATTTTTACTGATTGACGAAATTTTAAGCTTTGCCAGACTTTGCTTCTTTTTAACTAAACATCATTTATTAACCACAAACATAAGGACTTGTTTTTTTACTTCATATAATTTGTACTTACAGTTTTTTCTCTTGGGCTTTGGAGGATATTTCCGACCTTTTTGAACATTACGTTGTATTCGTAGTGTGCAACATTTTCCATTTATGTGCCGCTGATCCTTCTTCTCATCTTCATCCTCAAAGTCATCATCGTCGTCATCATCATCTACTTCTGATTCTGATTCTGAATCTAAATCACTTCCGTCTGAAGAGCAGTCACAATAAACAAGTCTTTTGTGTTTTCCTTGGAATGGTCTAGGTCCAATAATTGATGGTAATTTCCACACACTCTTTTTATTGTCTTCAAGTTGAATCCTCCTAACGTCTCTCTTAAAAGTCTTGTCAATTGAGTTGGCATGATTCTTTTTAAGAAAATTAACTTTCTTTATAAAGCCTTCTACGATCTCTTTTTGACGTTCGCGGTGTAAATTAAGTTCCTTTTTAAATGCTTTAAATATATCATCGAGTGAATCACTAAGATTTTCTTTCAATTTCCGACCCATATTTTATTCCGAAATATATAATACACTATAATTTGGATATAGAATTCTTTAGTTGTTGGCAGAGAAAAAATTAGAAACTGGCTTTAGTTGTAAAATATTTGAAATGAATTGAAATAAAAATTTGTTTAAGTTGAAATAAAAACACGCCTGCTTTATAAAATTATTTGAAAGTAGAAAAAATTCCAGAACGAGTTAACTTCGGATGATCATAATAGACATATATAAGATTTTAATAGGAAATTTCTTGCTTAAAACATAATAAGTGCGTGTCTTGTGTTAGGTGCATGTAGAAAACACTAGCTGATATTCTTATATTTAAAAAAAGGCCTCAACATCATGGCATACTAAATTGAGGTCATATTAGTGACGAAATAATTCTCCAGCTATCATCTACACAAATGTTCCGTATTTTATTTTGCTTTTATATATAAAGGTAATAAAATAACAATTTATTTATATTTTTTAAAAATTAACGTTTTTAAAATAATTTGAAAAACTATTCGTTAAAGACAAATTCGAAAACCTTATCATAGAAACAGTACCAAAAACAAGAAAAATTGCTTGCTAAAAGCATTAAAAATGTTTATAGTGCTTGCTTTGTTAAGTGAAAGCGCTAGTTAGCATGGACAGTATCGTTGAAAGGAAAATAATGGCAGTGCTAGCGAACTGCACTAAAAATGGTGACGGAATTAGTAAAATTAAGAATTGGGCTTCATTAGAGTTGAACTTTGTAAGTTGTAAGTTAAGTTACATAAAAATTTTTAATATTGAAGTTATTTTTTTGATTAACTTTACTTTGTATTATAATTTTTTGTGAGTAAATGTAATTTATGTTAAAAAGTACTTACTATGGAAACTAAAAAAATGCTAAAAACTTTTTATGCAGTCTATTATATTTCTTTGGGTATGTTTAGGACAATTTATTGTTTAAAGAATATAAGATATTATTTTTAATGTGATATATCGTATCTGGCTGCACTATATATAAATTCACACTTCCTTTAGTGAATTGTATAGCGACAGCTTGTTTTTTGGGGAAGGGGGGTTGGACAGAATTAAGTGTACAAAATATCTAAAATATTTATTAATAATGTGTAGTTTTTTTTTTTAAAGAAATTTACTACCTATGAACTGCAAAAGTTTTTAAGTTGACATAAATTATTGTGTCGAACAAATTACGAAATATTTTTGTTCATTTTTAAACGGCAGCCCCATTCGGTTTTCCTCCTCCGACTCAACAAATTACGTATAAAAAAATAATGGCTTCCACATTACAAGTATTTTTTTTAGTTTTTAAATAAGAAAATGTAGTAATGAAGCTATAAAACAATAAAACCGTAAAATAAGATACAAAAGGCAAAATTGACTTACTTATGTCAAAAATTTTAATTATGAGAATTGCTCCCTTGCGAAGGAAGTAGCGATTAAAAATTGAATTATTTCACGCCAATTGGTAAAAAATGTAAGGCATATGCATTTCGCTTAATTTAAATTCATAAAGTTTAACTGCTCCTGCTTCATTTTAAGAAACAAATATGCAATTTGTTGAAAAAAAAATGGGGCGAAAAAATAAGAATAAGTAAGCGTACAGGACCGGCAACAAAATGGAATGAAAATGGAAATCTGTTGGTGGCAGTTATCGTTGCAGTAAAAGTTTTTGTCCGAGATAAAGAAACATTTCCGCAGATAATTAATTGCAGCATGAAAACTCAGAGCTTTCCTTTCGCTTTATTTTCTTACATAAAGAAAAGGAAATGTGCAAGAGAAAGCAAGAATGAATACAAACAAACGAATATTCCGATTGCATAAATGACTACTTGGGGAAAATGCTAACAAGGCATTTCCATTACTTGCAGTTCGAGTCCATACCGTAAATGGATCTTTCAATTAAAATCGTAAATATTTACATGCAGAACAACAAAAGTGGCATGAAATGACCAATACTCGGAAATGTCCCAAAATTTTGGGTATGTGGTCTTAATTTATAGTCTTAAGACATCTTAAGACATTTAACTTGATAATTAGTTCTTCATATGCCTCCCCTCTTCAGTTCAGCTTTACAGATATAAAAGTTGACAGACTTTTTAATTTTCCTCTATAATAAATATTTTACAAAAAGTATTTAAGTTTTGGAATGATAACACTGGGATGTCCTTTATAGAGGAGAAAATGGTTTCACGAAATCTCAAAAAACTTGTGTTCAAAATTTAGTAACTCTTACTCTTCGGTAAGCAACTAAAATCTGATAAAAATTTGTTTTTGAAGTACTATTCTAATGGTTATCACAACGGGCTATAGTTATCTCTTAGATGATGTGTAGATGTTCTTATCAAAAATCATATATAAATGTATTACTGAAATACAAGGGTAAAGATCATCATTTTATATATAGGTATTCCTCTCAACATCAACACACGTTCTTCCAAACTACCCTAACATAACCTACTATAATAGATTTGTGAAATATTTCAGTTATATTTATTTATTTATTGTTTATTATTTATTTTAGTGACATATGTTGAACGAGACTGTCATTTACAAGCCACTATCGAAAGATTATTGCATTCCAGATCAGTTGAATATATATTCGTTTACAAAGAGCAAGAGGAGAACTAAATCATTCAATTTTTTTCTTTTGCTCGTGCTTTTCTAAATTAGTTTGCAAGGTTCATTAACGGTAATACTTTTTGATTATCGTTGTTCCAAAGTATACTATAAGAATAATCTAGGAGGGTATTTCATGGATTCAAGACTAGGACTTATAGGCTTTATATTGTCTTTCATTAAAGAAATCGGACTTGGAGAAACACTCTAACTTTACTAAGCGACACAATTAGTCGTTTAGGTCACAGTGCACTACCTCTTTTTAAATAATAATAATATTAAAGTAAATGACGGATTGGAAGTAGTGACTTATCATTAGTTTTAATTCAAGAAGTTTTTAAGTCTTTTCCTTCACTGAATTTTGTTTCTCGATTTATTGCACTTAAATTTTTAATGTTGACCATTGTTTGATGAACAGTCGAGTCAGCAGCAAATGCCTCTGAAGTAAGCTGTACTGCATTATGCGTTGCAGGAGCACAAATTATGGACAACATTTAAATTGAGTCATTTGTGTCCTTTTGCTTACCCATACGTCCGTTTTGTCTGAATCTTTCTTAACTTTTGCACCAACTGTCA
>NC_051848.1:21437139-21441718 GCF_002237135.1 Teleopsis dalmanni
TCATAGAAATAACTCAACAACTACTACCAAATTGAATCTTAAATATTCCTTTTACCCTATTTACATTAAATAAAAAGGATATATGCACATTTTAAATATTGTTGTGGTTTGTGTACTTTTAAATTTTAATTTAAATAAAATCAGACTCATTTGCAGGCTTAGCAAAAATGCTGTACTACGGCATTTTCCTACAACAAACAAACAAACAGACAGACACTCACAGTTCACACTCACCCGTAGTCATGTAAGGACATATGACAGGACAACCAACCAACCAACATATAACAAGTATTTTAGAAAATTTTGTTACAAATTTGTGAATAATGCACTAAGGATTCTCAGCAGTGTTGTTCATGCATTCTCAGGAATTTTGAACATTTTAAATACTTGAAAAATACATGGAAAAACAAACCAGAAATGGACGCATGCATATGCAAATGCTCATACATATGCTTTCGCAGTCCCTTTAATGCTCATGCATAAATATTAAATTCATTTTATCAAAATCCTCCTCGAAGGTGTTTTCCCACAAGGAAGGTTCTTATTCAAGAACTGTTGTTTTTATTTGTTTTTTTTTTATTCTGCTCACACAACTGGTTTAATCTCATAAAAACCTTAGAATTTCCCTCATTTAGAATGCAACTTAGCCTAACTCGCACACGACCTTAATTGTCGAATAATCACTATTGGTTTAATTGACCAGATCAAAGCGTGGATAAAACATTCGGAGATTTGTGAAACTCTTTAGCAGTAGCTAAATCATCGAATTTGTTTTTTACATTTATCTTAATTGAAATCATAAATCATCTTTAAATTCAAGTATCTAAAATCTATGATTATGTATAAAACAAAATTGTTTTATAATGTTAATTTTTTTAGTTGCCGAGAGTGACGAAGAGCAACAAAAAGACAAGAACAAAAATTTATTTTTATTTATTGGAATTTGTCTGACCATACAACGCTGTTTCGAGTATTTCCAAATACTCAACGGGAGTAGTGTTAGGAAATATTCTTTAATATTGTTTCTCAAGGTGTAACCTTTCCAATTCTATTTTTCAAAATAGAATTTATAATATTATGTCAAAATTATAATATTATGTCATTATGCCTCGTGCTTATTTATACAGATAAAAATAGTTTAGTTGATTTACTGAAGTATGTAAACAAGTAAAAAAAGTATATTTCTTTTTGATAGAACTCTCATAGCAAGATAAGAAATGAAAATTACAAACCAGAGACGAAATAAGCAAATGAAAGCCCCAGGACGAAGTTTATGAGAGTACGTCTATGTATAATTTTTATCTTTTTCTCACAATTAATATATATTTATATATATATCTGTATATAGTTATATATAGATATCCAACGCTAATGCAAATATCGGCATCTGTTGTGGAAGCGTTAAGCAGACCTAATTTGTAGCCGAAATTCAATTTATTTTGATTATGATCATATGTCTATCACCAACCATCATTTAGAAATCATTCTTTTCTGGCATCTGAATAAGTAGAAAAACTAATAATAAATTAGAAAATTGACCAACGAAACTCTGTGTAGTTGTCGCGGATTCAAAATCCAAGCCTGGCACTTTGCCGTCAAGAAAATTGTCAGGACTACTATGGATTCCATTTACATAGTATGTTCATGAATAAAAAAGGGAAAATATGTTTGTTATTTAAAAAGCTAGAAACTTCCCAGCAGTTTATAGTAGAATCAATTCCAAAATAATCTGTTAAATGTCGTCGATGCTTTATTGATGCTTAAGGCAGCTTTGAGGAATCAATTTGCGAAATTTATTGCTTTATGCTTATTTCACCTCAATATTTTATAAAAATTTTGTGTGTTTTTTGATATATAAATTCTTTGTACTTCTTTTTTATACATAAATATAATTTATAATATGTATTTAATTATTATTTTAAAATAAATACATTTGTTCTTAACATAAAATGATAAATGATTTTTATTTGAATTTTTTGATTCTTTGCTTTATAGCAGCGATAACGATTCCCCAACAATATAATATTGAATTCACCATACAATTATACTGATTTCACCACACAATTATGTTGACACCCCACACATTCTTTTACATGAGAAATCATCACCGAAATGATGCTATTAAGTATGGCTAGGTATCAACAAAGCATCGATGGTTTTCCTCTTACATGCAATGCATAAAATACGTTATTTGGTATCGTAGTGGCATCGATAGTTGATTTTAAAGTTTGGATGTAGTACCGATGATGCATCGATAATTTCGCCTAAATGCGGCGAATTCATAAATGCACGAGAATTTAAAAAGGCGTATTATATTCCAATATCGGCTTCAGTTGTACTCTTGTGAGTGTGCAAAGCGGTGCGTGTAGTTTCTTATCTGGCGTTTTTGTAAAAAGCATAATATTGTTGAAGTGAGAACTCAGAGATACAAATATATATAATCCCGATCAATTATTTGCGATAAAATAAAAGAATCTTGTATTATATTTATTGAAATTTATTAACAAAGAAGTGTGACAATATACATACATATATTGGACTCCAGGTACGAGTGCACTATTTCTAAATAATATTAAAAAGACTTATTAAAGTAATATATACAATTTTAAGCATATTCATATATTAGCAAAGTGATCTTTTTTATTGGGAATAGCAGAACCGGCGTTCTATTAGAAAATTTTTCGCATTATGAGACTTATTACTTTTTGGCGCCATTTTTTGTTCTTGCTTGGCCTATTTCTTTTTGTAAAACTTCTTATGTTTTCTGGTTCTTGTTTCCTGTATTTTCGCCAGTAATTTAAAAATGAATGCGGCGAATCCATAAGTGCACGAGAATTTTAGAAGGGCGAATTATGTTCCAATATCGGCGTCAGTTGTAATGTTGTAAGTGCACAAAGCAGTGTGTGTAGTTTCTTTCCTGGAATTTTTGTAAAAAGTCTAATATTATCGAAGAAAGCACTCAGATACAAATATATGCATATAATCCGGATCATTATTTGTGCTAAAATAAAATAATATTTCTTTAGAAAGTTTTTCGCAATATAAGAATTTTGTTACTTTTTGGCGCTATAGTTTGTTTTTACTTGGTCTATTTTTCGTGGTTTTAATTAGAACTCCCGTTCGTTTTTGCGTGTTCTTTTTGTAAAACTTCTTATTTTCTGTTACTTGTCTCCTTCATAGGAGTTGACTTCACCATTGAATGTTGTTTTGTGTGTAGTGTCAAAATTTGTTACCAAAGAAGTGGGACAAAAATTATTGGACATCAGGTATGTGTGTGTTTTTTTTAAATAAATTTTAATTGATTCTAATAGAGCAATACATATAATTTTTATCATTGAATATACCAAAAGATATATTAATTCATTGTTATAATATTCATTGCTTAGAACGCCATAGATTCCATTTAAGGCTCAGTTAGTCTGTACGTACCGTAAGAACTTACGGTGGTTGCACACCTAACCATACCTATGCATTTGATAGGAATGAAATAAACAATATTCACCGCTTTTGGTTTCACTTCGTTCCTATCAAATACACAGATGTGGTTGGTTTTGCTTTTCGCTTTGACCTTAGTTCTTCTGTACGTATCGACTAACGGAGCTTTTATTTGAAAGGCGAGAAAAATCATTTAAAAATGAATGCGGCGAATTATCGAATAACTGATCTTTTATTTGAAAGACCAGGGAATTAATTTAAAAGGTATATGGCGAATTCATTTGAAAAAGAATGAGGATTTTTATATTTCATAAATGGCGTCAGTTGCAAATTTGTAAGTGAAGTAATCGGTGTATGAAGTAAATAAGTGAGACAAAATTTATTGGATTCAGGTATGAATGCAGTATTTCTACATAAATTCTAATTGACTCATTAGCATGAATCATTATCGTACTTTTTATTAAGAATATCAAAATGTTTGCTATTCATAAATTTTTACGCATTACGAGACTTTTTTTTTTGGTTTTTTAATTTTTGGTGGCATTAAACAGTACTTCTGCTTCTTTCTTTTTTTTTTTCTTCTCTCTCTCTCTCAACCCGTTTTTGATGATGTCAAACACAACTTTCACGAGACATAGTAGCAATTATTGTTGTTAATCGATTTGTGTATTTGCATTGCGTTACATTAAATATCGAAATAAACAATATTAGTTCACTTTTAATTCACTATTAATTCACTACTTATAGTAATCAATTCGAAGAGCTTACAAAGCATCTTCGTTTATCAACGAGGCTTATACCTTTGGGCCAAAGTAGTACTACACACGTACAACATTTTTACCGTTTGCTTGGTATTACTAATCCGCAAAAATCTCGAAGATTGATCGATAAAAAGGGGCGTATAGTATAGCATTCCATGTAAGCCTCCTTAAAGTAGACATGAAATGAAATACTTTAAAGTATCTACAAATGCATACATATCACATAAATCTATGAGAAAATGCATTTAGATAGTATTTTTGGCCACCTGCACGCAGTCCTCTCAGATAACTATGCGCCCGCGTATTGTTTTCTACACTTATTTCACTTACGAAATTGGCCTCATAAATTCTAGAAAATGAATGAACGGAAGGCGCCTTGAAAA
>NC_051848.1:21441818-21516315 GCF_002237135.1 Teleopsis dalmanni
TTATAGGCGCTTTCCGGTATGGCTTTGAGTTCCCTCTGCGAATTCTGTTTTACGTCTTCTATGGATTCAAAACGCGTTCCTCTGAGTGGTAATTTGAGGTTGGGAAACAGGAAAAAGTCACACGGTGCAAGATCAGGTGAATACGGTGGCTGTTCGATGGTATTTATTGAATGTTTGGCCTTAAAATCGTTGATAATGTTGAACAAATTGAGGTGAATCGGAACAAGCCGGGCGTTGACACGTCGCATACACAAATTGTCCACCAAAATCAAACGAGCCATCTCACGACCGATGCCTAGCTCTCGTGCTATCTCTCTAACACTCACATGAGGATTTTTGAACACGATTTCCTTTGCCTTTTCAATGTTTTCGTCGGTGGTAGAGGTCGAAGGTCGTCCAGAACGCGGCATGTCTTCGACGGTCGTACGACAGTCCTGAAAGGCTTTGTACCACTCATAAACTTGAGTTTTCGATAAAACTGATTCCCCATAAGCCTTTTGTAGCATTCGCAACGATTCTGCACACGAAATTTCGTTCGAAAAACAAAATTTGATGCAAACTCTTTGTTCAATATTTTTTTCCATTGTTTTTTTCGCAACGCACTACTGAGGTGAACTGGTTTCAACAGCTGCCGTAAACGAACTGTTCTGACAGATCGCGCTCATTTTTGGCCATAGTAATTTAAGGACAGTGCTGCTCAAACTACGATAAACTTAAAATATCGAAAAATATACAGCGCGCGAATTTTAAATGAGAATTTCCGAAAACTTTTCGGTCACAATGTATTTCACTGATGGACTGATGCAATGATGGACTGATGGACAGATGCACTGATAGGTACTCTAACAAAAGTTTGTTTTGCTAATCCATTAGCAGGTATTCTTACTAAACCGTCTAAACTCAGTATATGTTTAACTCCAACAGATCTTGTGCCGTTTAGATGGTTTTTCATTTCTTTTATAACTATTTATAAAACTAGTAATGAACCATCTGCCTATTGTAAGGAATCACAAATTCATCTTAAGACTTACATATGAGCAGTTGTACGAAGTTGCTAGCTTTTAACGATCGGACCTATTTATATATAGGAAAGAAGGGGTGTAGATATGGTTTTTTACTTATTTACTTTTTGCTTGTACCACATAATTTTAAAATTAAAACGTATAATAATTTATATATATATATAGCAGCTTTTATTTTTTACCTTAAGTCGTTATTGGATTTTTACGGATGTTTTTCTTCATCATTCTAATATATTTCAATTCCGTCTACTATTTTGAAACATTTATTGTAGATATAATCTTGAAAGTTTAAAGAGGGCTTTTGTTTCTTTGGTAAAATTCTTCTCAATAATATATCACACAAAAAATTTAATATAAAATTAATATATTTCATCACTTATTTGTATATATTTTTAAAATATTATTACATATTTCATTAATAAAAAAAGAGATTTTATTAAATACTTACTTCTTCAGTGCCCTTATTTACCGCTCAGCTGTTGTTTATTGACATTTTACATATAAAACATTTGACACATATTTCAGGTGTCGTCATTTTATGCCTTAAATGAGCTGATTTATAGATAAAAAGCTTTTTGTATGGTAAATCATCCTCATTAGTGGCTATTATGAGCCTAAATGAGATAGTGTGAATGTGTTATAAGATGATTATTTTATGAAGATCTTCGTTTTATGTGTATACCGGGCTTATTTGCTTGTAGACTTTTAAAATAGAATGTCAAAATCTTGCTATACTCTGACATTTTCAGAGAGACTATTCTGTCTTTGTGTTAATCCCCAAAAAAGCTAACTGGGTATCAATTAATAAAGTCTCATTGTTTCGCTTTATTTTGTAGTTTTTCAAAAGTTTGGAAAAATATAAAGCATTGATTAATAGTTTATCTGTTTGAGAAAAGCAAACCATATTTCTTGTCTGTTGAAATGTTATTTCGAGCATTAAGAATGAAAACATACGTACGGGAGAAAATCAAGACTTATGACGAGATGTCTGAATATATCGAAAACAGACTTAAAATTAAAGAGTGGCTGAAAAGAGCAACTCGGACTGATTTGGATAACACAAGCTAAGAAATACAGGTCGAATTGAACAAAAGCCAGAACTAGGCAGCTACTAATACTGAACACAAGTGGCATCCGACTTGTCACAGGATTTCTCATTAAGCATTGCGATGTAAAAAAACATCTATCGAATCTAGGTATTAATAGAGACGACACCGTGTTGCAGGTGTTGAACACAATCTGTGTCTATAATAGTCTCGCCAGATTCAGACTTCGGTACTTATCAATTACCTATCCACTTATAATGGAATTAGACAACATCTTTCTAATGGACATAATGGCGTTCTTAACTGCTACTCATCTATGGAACTAAAGTGAGTGTATCACAATAATACTCAAAGGACGCAGAGACATGATGGCAAGTTCTTAACTCGTTTAAAATCTAATCTAATCTATCGCAGAGAATCACGTAATGAGTGTATATAATATACATAATAGGTCTGTTCCACAAGCTATTTGTAGTAATTTTGAGTAACATTGTGTATACACAAGCGCGTTCCACCAGTACATTTTTGAGCAAATGAGAGCATCAAAAACAACGTAACATCCCTGTCGAAATTTGAAAATGTTACACAGACTTTACTTGTACATTTTATTTCAAGTAAAATTTATGTTGATGTGTGAATCAGCTGTTTTGGTTTGAATTTAAATTTATGTATTGTTTATATCCGCGGCACTGGTGTTCTCACCAGATTTCACACAAAGCTGCGCTGTGTAAAGAGTTTGTACTTTACTTGTGTTTTACTTGCGTTTTACTACGAGTAGCTTGTGGAACAGAGCTAATATTTACATATATGGCATACTTACATGTGTTTTCAATATAATTCATAATATCTTACAAATAAACGAACTTTATTTCAAAAGTTTATGTTAAGTTAACTCCAATGTGTAAAAAATATTTACAAAAAAAGGAAATGATGAAGTTCTATTAAAAAAAATATAATTCAATGATACAATAAGGACAGATGATAAAAAGTTACACAAAGTTGCGTTCTTAATAATGTCCTGGTGTAGAATACATTATATCGCTAATGTATATTGAAAAGTAATTGAGTACGTATCCAGGCGTATTGCTTTTTTGCTAGTGAAGATTTGAAATTCAGTGAGAGATAAAAAAATAAAAGTGGCAACCACGTTCCTCTTATAAACTTAAACTTCTTACTCAGCTCCATATAGTTAATACTCTCACTGAAGTTTTCAAGTACTTTTTTACTTCAGAACCCTTACATTTTCTAAGAAAAAGAAGGAAATAATGTAAAAAACTTTTCAATGCATTTACATCTTTTTTTGCAATTTTCATTTTATTTTATTTTTCACGTTTTTTTTTATTTTATTATTTTTTTTAATAGTTTCTAGTTTTATTTTATGTTTTTAGTTTTACTTCCGTAGGCAATGTGTAGAACTACAGTGCCGAGTTGAAGTTTGTCCATAAGTTTTATTGAAATTAGCTCAAGTTTTGATATATTTGCAAAGTTCTTCTTGCTCATGTTAGGTTTGAGTCCTATTGGTATTACGGGCTTCAATTATCGCTATAATGAGAATTTCAAAAAAATTTTCTATATAAATTACTCTATTTCTGAGTTTTTATTTTTTTTGATGCCTTCGCATTCTTAAAATTTTCTATGATATTCTCAATTCTGTACTCGTAAAAGCACTTATGGGTATTTGAAAGACTATTTAATTAAGGTGAAAATCGTTAGAGCATATGGAACTGATTTTTGTTTTTTATGGACTTAGCCAAATAATTCCATTTACTCCAACAATAAAGCACGAAATTTTTTAGTAATATAAGAAATCCATCAAAATTTCGAGTAAATTTCGAACATCAAAGATTGTTCTCCTCCGTCGAATTTTCTTTTATTAAGACCCCCATTTGTCGATTGTAAACGTTTTAAACTAAACAAATAGCAAAATAATTGAACATAAATTATACTGCAGGTGGTGTTGGGTGAGAACGATATAAAGTAGGCATTGAACTTATTAAACTTTAGTGATCAAATTGGGTCACAACTGTGACCTGCAGAAAAATTCTTCTTCTCTCAGTTTGTTTTCATTCTACTAGAACGTATCTTACTAAGGTTCTGAAAATTAGTATAAAAATATTTAAGATAGTTTTATAAATTAAAAACAGTTCAAAAAAATTTCATGAACAACTGCACCACTAAAATAATGAGTGAATTCTTCATGAAGTTTGCAAAATTCGAATACGAACTGAATCATAAAATATTCATTTTATTCAATATATATAATATGTAGGTAGATAGTGCCGGCTGACTAAGACCACGCATACATCTAATAGGTTTGTAGCCATTCTCAATAATAGTGCTTAAATAAAGTTATAACCGCATTTTATGAGATAGTGCACTCCAATGTCAGGGACGATCCCATTAAAACTGGTGGCTCCAAAGACCTTATCTCAAGTTGTTAAGAGGATTGGACAGTAATAAAAAAAATGCTGTAAGATTTCCTAGATTCTCTAGTTATGTTCAGTTTACGAACATCCGTGGGTCAATTTATGCATATATAGTATATTTTATAATTACTCTAAATTGTTAATAATAATTTGTGGGGTTACATTTAAGAGAAGTAGAAAGAGTTAAAAGGAGTAAAAACTGCTAAGTCACAGTTCTGCGTTGTCTCGAAAATTTCGATTCGTTTCAGGTTCTTACTTCCCAAATTTTTTTTACTATATATCCAATATGTGAATTAAAAATGTTGCTCTCTTCAACAAAATTTCACAATCATTTTCGGGTTAATTAACTTAAAGTTTTAGTACTAATGTGAATTGAACTTGGCATGTGTTTTTCTTTTTTCTACAATTGTCAAAAATAATAATAAAAGTCAAAAAAGGTGAAGTTAGTGAATGAAGTTACCTTTACCTATACTTCATAATACATAAGTGTTATTAAAACTTTGATGGTAATAACAATTGCTTTATTATCAAACTTTTTCATTAAAGTAAGAATATTTGTTCACAATGTATTGTTTTTGTCTATCTATTTGATTACCAAATAACTTATATTTCATACTTTGCGCTCGACTTTTATGCATTATGTGTCAAAATAGCTTTATCTACACCTGCATCCCATCAGTGTACAATACAATATACTTACATAAATGTGTACGGGTATTGCATATATACGAGATGTATGCTAAAATATACTTCCTTCCAAATCAAATGTCAAATAATACCTGGGAATAGCATTGCTATAACACACAACTTTTGCATTTTGTTTCGCTGAAGAAGCATTTAGTAAATAAACTGTCTTCCACGCCACCATAGCTACATTCCTTTTTGGAGTTCGTGGCAAATACTAGGATACTAAGATACTTTAAGACTTACGTGTTAGTTTTAGGTATAATTCGTAACAGAGCAATTAGAATAGTAAATGAAATATGTTAACTTATATGTGTACTCGATATTTGATATCTATTTTCCCTTTTTTCCAAATAGTATTTCCTCAGTTTAATAATTTTTCATACGAATATACGCAGAATTTCGATTTGATTTATTTAAAATTTTATATTGAAAAACTTATTCGCATCTCGACTATTGTCACGGAATAGATCGAATTATAGAAGAAATTATTCTATTACAGATAGAATAAATTATACACAAATCCTTCTTGCGTCCTGTTCTAGTGTTGGATTTGAAAGTGTAGATTCAAGATATATATATATATATATATATAATGTATACATAAATAATACATAAATATATAAAAAAATTACAAAATACATTAAATATATAGCACATAAAAAAATTATTTATTGGCTTTATTAGATATTTATACAACATACATATATAATATATAACCCCCATCTAAATGTTCTGGCAAGCGCTTACTTCAATGTGTTGTTTCTTTATTCATAAATTGATTCAATTTTGAAAGTTTAACTCTTCTGTTCATAGAATGCTCATGCTTTTATTTTTATTGATAAGATCTAAATCGAAAACCCGAATGTCAAATAGAGAGATATTGCACTTCAGAAAATTCGAAATATTTAATAAATAAATAACTATAGAATATTTCACTATATTTATTGTTTATATTCAACAAACGACTTTGAATTTAAAATACAATTGGCGGAACCTTACTTTCCACATAAATATTTAAAAAAAAATAATGAAAATAGAAGAAGTAGCTGAAAATACAGAAAAATTCTTGAAAAATATATTCAATAGTGGGTTTAAATTTAATTTCTTCTACCTTTAATTATTGGCTCAAACAACTTTTGTATATTCAACAGCTCATGTCTTCCAATCAAGCTCAGAAACTTGTTGATCTTATATTTCATTCCTGAACCAATCATGATAATTAAAGTCCTGTCTTATGTCATTTGCTTAAAATTTTTTATTATTTCAGTTAAAAATAATTAACCTCATTTATTCACATGAGACTTTCAGTAATGAAACATTATCCTTTACATCTAATTAGCAAATTCTTAGGTCTGTTACAATCTCTTTACTCTCTTTAGTAATGAAAGGAGACTTTAACATGTGTTCACACAGCACAAAAAACTGTGCAACAACCAGCCTATTTGTCAGAGTTAGTTCTCTTTAATTTCTCGCTTTTCTCATACCTCAAAAAGTAATAGCCATTGTTGATAGATACTTTATAAACCTTCCATAAAGTCGCTACACAGTTGGAATCAGTGTACTGAAGTTAAGAGAGATTATATACATATATAAAAGAATGTAATCATATATACACACTCAAATCAATCTCTTCATTTCCGTTGAAAAAAGTTATAATACAATCTAGTATATAATTTGATTAACCCATTGCCTGACAATGTTGCGAAAACGCAACAATTTTAACGCTGTATTCAAAAATTTTTTAAAATTTAACTAAAAGGTTTTTGTGCTTATAGTTTTTTTTGTACAATAGGACTATGATTTATCTACAATATATAATTTTTTTTTTTGACCTGAGTTGTATAGATACAATTTAATGGAAGATTTTGCAGAGCCGTCTTTGTGTTATTTTAAAATTATACGACTTTTGCTTATTTTTATGCATGTGTTATATAAATGGAGAAAATTTGTGTTAATTTTTTACCTAAATCTTAATAACAATAGTGTATTCTAGCGAATCTATATAAATTGTAAACTATTTGGTGATATATGTACGTTACACAAACTCTCAAACTCAGGTGTTGCGAAAACGCAACAATGTCAAGAAACGAGTACTAAAGTTTTTTTCCGGTAAAGAAACTAGTGCTTGTAGCAGGTAGTCTCAATTGATTTTTTAGCGTAATAGCAATTAAATAATAAGCTTGCTCCAACTTATCACGATAAATATTCCCATGTTTTAAAATATTTAATATTATCTTATGATTTTTTATGGTATTTCAGTATAATTTTATACTTCTTCTTAGAAACTGTACAATGTTGGTGTATAAATATAAATTATTGAATAAATACACTAAGACTTCTAATACAGTCATTAGATTCAAATTAACATTTCTAGTGTTAATTTAATATTCAGCCTTAAAACATTAGTGTTAAAATAAAGTTTTTATCTATGTGTGATATTGAAGATATTTTGATGAGATCTAATGATATTGATTCCCCTGATAGTACACGCATTACTATCTTGCCTCCGCCCAATGTCGATAACCACAGTGATGCGGAGGAATTAGATGACACGTTGATGGAGGATGGAGAACAACTACCAAATGAAGTAGCAGGTGAATTAGAAATGGTTTTCAATTATACGACCGATGAAGTTGAAACTAACGTATCAAAAAAAAAAACAAAAAAGAAAAACTAAAGTGGTCCAAAATTTATAAATATATATGTAAATGTAAAGGACATATCTAAGCAGCTACGAGGAGCAAGTGATGCGGTATACAATGTCGACAACAATGTATATTTATGTCGATGGAATGACAATTCTGTAGTTACAGTAGCATCACACCACATCGCAACTCTTCCTATGCAAACTACCAAAGGCTATATTAGAAAAGAGAAGAAAATGGGTAATATCAGCATGCCAAACATTATAAACCATTATAATAAAACATGGGTGGCGTTGATCTGTTTGACAATACTATAAACAATTACCGAATACGGATTCGAGGAAAAAAATGGTACTGGCCTCTTATAACTAATGGACTTGATGCAGCGATGGTTAACGCTTGGAAACTCCTATTGCATTTTTCAAAAAAATGGTAAAAACAGGCAATTATATCACAAGCTGACTTCCATGTAGAAGTAACAGAGTATTTGCTAATAACTGAGGATCAGATTTTCGACACCCAAACATGCCAACATCATCAAGATACGACAATGTTGATCATACAGTATCCCAAACACCTAACAGACAAAGGTGTAAATTGTGTCGCAGTCAAACCATATATATCTGTACCAAATGTAATGTTGCTTTGCACCCTAAGTGTTTTATAAATTATCATAACAAGTGAATTAAATGTTCAAAAAACACACAAAAAATAAAAAATTAATAATATTAAAACATCAAAACTTTTTGGTATGTGAACCTTTATTCTGACAATGTTGCGAAAACGCAACAGTGGGTGCAGCCTAAACTGGGCGGGTTAGCAAAAAAAAAAATTTTTTTTTCTTAATTAGGAGTACATAAGTGCACAAGTAAAACGGCTTTAAGAAATTCCGCCTCCTTCTAGTAGCGTCAGATAATGGGTTAATATTATTTTTTTTTTTGTTTAATTATATTGAATACAGTACAATAATAATAATATAAAATATGTCGGTTGGTATTTAGCAACTAGCAACATCTGACCAACGATCACATATGTGAATATTCACACTGCCTCATTTAGGCACTTGCTCATTTATATTAAAGAATGAGCGTTCACATTAGCATGAGTTCATTTGTGCTGCTGATACAACTTTCATAAACTTTAAAAAGCTTCACTTAACCTATTTAGTACCAGTCAATTTCCAGTACATAGTAAAATAACACAAGTTTAAGTAAATGAGACAAGTTTAATATTTATTTGAAAGATTACTCTCACTTTCTTTTTACTCACAACGTAGTGTCGCAAAGCAATTACCATCAAAAAGCATGATGAAACAAAACAGGGTCCATGGTCCAGGGGTATCAAAGTGGTCGATCACAAAAAGTTACAGAAAGCGTAGAATTATGAAACATTCTGTTTCATTGTATATTGTAAATTTTATTATTATTGAAATCCTTTAATAAATATATTTATTATAAATTGATATTATTATTTTATACTTTGCTTGAAGACACAAAATTTATTCATTATACTTTTATTTATTATTATTAAATAATAGGCTATGAATGCACAACCTAAAAGATCTATTATGTGCCTAAAGGCCCAACTAAAACAATTCAAGACTATTTATAAATCTCGTAATTGCTATGGACTTAATTTTATCTATTTGATTTCGGAGTAAGATCACGTTTCCAAGGTAGTCGAATCAACGTCTTGCAGCCGCTGGGCAGTTGCATAGAATAAGTTCTGATGTTTCCTTTTTCTTTCTTCATGACAGAGTCGACAGGAGTCACTTTCTACCGCATCTATAATCTTCGTGTGTTAAGTAAGTCTACAATGTCCTGTAAGAAATTCAGTGGGGAGACTTTAATATCGTTTCTGCTAAATCTATTTTTATTTAAGTAATCAGTTAAAAAATTTATTCATTTTTTTGTTGGTTTTAATGACAAATAACTAATTAAATTATAGTTAAAACATCGTTAAAGTTTAAAAATTTAAATTGCTGCAGCCATTAATTAAGAAGACAAAATGAAATGTAGATGAGAGCTAAATGAAATAAGAGCAAATAAATGTGAAATATAAAACGAACACAAAACGAAATTGCCTACTCATAATCTAAAACATTTACAGGCCACAAAAAAGCCCTTAATATTCATTCAAATTGTAGCCGCATTAAATATCCTTACCGTTAAACCGCAAAACATTCATTCAACACATTAAGTGTCATTAGGCAACTCCTTACGCCATTTATTAAATCGTCAAAGCAGCCAAGCAAACGAATAAGGACTCAGGACTCAACGTTCGTTCGTTTTTAGCAAACGAGCAGCATTTTAAGCCTTTATTTTTTTTCTTACTTTGTAAAAAGGCTCTGGTAAGTGTAGTACTGTGTACCAGCACATCAAGCACCCTTCCATGATGCACTAAGTTCAGTTGGGTAGGCGGTATGGGCTCGTTAACAAACCAAAAAAAAACAAAAAAGCAAAAACCACAAAGGCAGATGGATACTATTGTGCCTCGCCTTTGTCCTTTAAGATTTACCGGAACCATTTTGCTTGGCACCATCACCATTAGACAATGAAGTATTACAATCAAATGGCACGCAAATAACTTAATCACAGCTGCAGCTGTTGAGTTCGGTACTGCCATGTTCGGTACGAGAACCTTTTCGGAATTGGTCCTGGTACTTATTTGAAGCGAACCTACAAAAAAGGCATGCTTGAAATACAACAAAAAAGTGAAACTATAATAAAAAAATGAATTAAATAAAACAATACAGAGACAAACAAATAAAATGTCAGCCACAAAAGGACCAAATAATAAAGTGAGCCAAAATGAAACCACATACCACACACATAAAAGATATTCATTTCGTGTCTGTGAAGCACAGTTTCGCCAACTGCAAAAAGGTTAATAACACAATGAAAACAATGGGTCGGGGCAAATCTGCCCATTTCATTGCTTCACAAAGTGCTTAAACCGTTTTATTTTGTTCCTTTCAACAGATTTTTCCAACTTACTTTTTCAGTTGTCCATCTTTTTTTTTGGCTACATTCGGATTGCAGCATATTAAGCCGCTTTTACCTGTGCCGGACTGTGGCTGATGGGCCTGATAGAAGTGCGTGGGACAGCTGCACACAGAGACGGAAAAGTGTCAGGTGTAAATTTAAAGGATAATAAAAAGCTTAAGGGAACATAAAAACAAAAAAAAAAAAATTCAATAGTTTTACATCGAAACAAATAATCTTAGTGTTGAGGTAGTGCAGCCATAGACTATCGCTGTGACGCTGCAGGAAAAGGCCGTGTAAGCCAACAATTTCGAAACACCTTAACTGGTTGTACAATGTGACAAAACGTGTAAGTTTTCGAAGGATTTTTGGTACTTTATTGCTGCAATAAAAGGATACAAGCAGAGTTTGCTACACGTACAAGGACAGGTTAAAGAAATTTTTATATATACCTTTCGTGTCTTTTTGGATACGAGTAAAATCGTTGTTCGAGTCAGATAATTTAACTTGAGTATATTTCACACGTTTAATGTTATTACAGTATCTCTTATTTTTTATTACTTTATTAAAAAACTGTGTGTACGTGTGAGTTTTAATTTCACTTTTTTTTGGAATAATAAAAACGAGACATTATTGTCTTACTACTAAAAGGGCAAGATTATATATTCATTTAGAAAAAGCAACAATTAAAACTTTCATAATTGCAAAAAGCAGACATTGATAGATAGTAAAGAATATATAAAGAATGAACTGGTAACACCAGTTAGCAAGTACTAACTCGAATCAATACAATGTATCGGTTAACGATGCCCTAGAATAAATTTTGTGGATACCCATTGCAGCAGTATGTTAGGATATCACTTTCTAGTTGTTAAGGAACGAAGCCAACCTAAAATATCTAATTAATCTATGAGTCACAGAATAAGACTGAAATGCACAAATCCATATTCAATCATAAATCATAAATGCTAATAGAATAAAAAATCACCATTAGCACATTTCTAATGCACTTTGTGTGAAGATTATAGAAAAAACAAAGCACATTGTTTAAAGTTTACTAAGTTAATTCCAATAGTGTAAACATACTGTACTTAAAGAACTTAATACTAAAATTAATAAAAACTAAATACTTATTAATTTAGTATTTTTTTATATTTTTTTATTGTTTTGCTCCTAGTCTACTTCAACTAATTAGCATTAATGATAACGATAATTAAAGATATAAAAAAAATTAAAAATAAAACATACTATAACTTTATTGATAGTAAATAAATAAATAAAAAATTAAAAATTAAAATTAAATATATTGACAAGTCATTACGTCTATTACGACTGTTTCGTGCGGATATCCTTTTTCCATCTTCAAAATTGATTAGTCCATCAACTCTCTCTAGCATCTTTTCATCAACCGTGTTTCTTTTTTTCTAGGTTTTTCTTCCATTAGAATAGAAATAACTGCTCACCGCTCTCAGCTCACATATGCCCAATTCTTTTGTTTTGTCCTAATATTAACAATATTTTATTTTATTGAATTACAAAGATTATAAATTTACATAGTAAGTTAAGCTTTCTAAGTAAGCAGTGGAAACGTACTATAAGGTTTGAAGACGCAGAATAAAAAGCTGAAAATAGCGAAAACCGTTAACAATTTTTTTATGGATTTTATACAGATATTATATAAAAATAAGACATATTGCTGTAATCTTATGAAATTAGTTTAACATACTATTAAATTCCATTCTATAATTAACATACTGTAATTAAATAACTAAAAATATTTATAAAAAGAAATATTTAATTTAACCAAAATTTAACACTGAATGCTTAAATATTGGATTACTTTATTAAAAAAAATTTTTTATGAGTTTCTTTTTTTTATGTGTCTATCCGACAAGACCATCTGTTTAATTTGCACATTCTCTGCTTTCTTCTAAAGTAATTTTGGAAAAAAAAGTATGAATACATTCAGCATTTTATATGTATTCTTGTGTCATCAAAGATTGAATTCAACGACCTTTCAAAAAGCACTAGACAATGTCTAATTGAAATGGTTGATGATGCCATTCTAGACTCCTTCACATATAAATTACAAAAGATATTTAATGCTTTTTGGCTTTTCTTGCATTTCGTTTGACAGCATACGGGGACACCTACACTATTCATTAAAAGCTAAAGTGAATCAGGCAATAAAGCAAATAAATACATAAACGAGCTATTCCAAAAACAAAACGGAAACCCTTCAACCCAAGTTGAAGTAGAAACATTTGCGAAGAATGAATATGCACAGGTTCCAGAATAAAATTGTAGTTGATATGTTGTGTTGGGAATGGAAAATGTTTTAATTTTTTTTATTTATTGAAATTTTTTTTTTATATGGACAAATATGCAATGTAAATATTTTCTTTAGTCAATCAAGTCTACTTGTACGTACTCATTTTCATCACTGATCGTTGGAATGTTTGTATTATGTACTGTCTTCATTCACAAACTTGGAGGCACCTGCTTTAAACCTTTTTTTTAAACAAAGTTTTAGTGTTTTCAATTGGTTTTGTTTTCTTTAAAAATCACGAATTACGGGAAATAAAGACTTTATATTTTCTGTAAACTCATTAATTATCATTTTAAGAGACAAGCGGAGAGCCATTGACAGAGCGAGTAGAGAAACTTAAAACTTCAACAACCCCAAGCAAAAAAAAATAATAAATGAAAAAATATTCAATAAAAGTTTTGAAGTCCACACAAATAATATATACACTATAAGCTAATTAACAAACTCGAAATATGAAAAATATACTTAGCATTACTCGAAACACCGTTGTATGGTCAGCCAAATTTGAATAAATTAACTAAAGTTTCTGTTGCTGTCTGCTTATTTCTATTCGAACCCTTCTAACTTTTAAATAGTTTGCTTTTGTCATAAGACGCGTCACTTTCGATAAATAGAATTTATTAATTAATTCAAGAAAACAAATAAATATACAAAATTATTTTACTTTATATAAGTTAATCAAAGCCAAAGGAAAGTTTCTTACAAAATTGTATAGTAAATATTATAAGGTCTTGCTCGCTTTATCGAACAAAACGCAAGCTTTGTTCATCTATCAATTTTGAAGGCGACCTCTTGCGGACATTTTTATATAAAGTCATTGAAGCATATTTTTTTGAACGACAAGAAAAAATTTAGTAATTGAGTTGAATATATATTTCGTTACAAATTGACACAGAAAGCCATTTTTAACTATAATAATGGCAAATAATACAATCGATATTCCGTTCATTGTGAGTATTATTTTATTTTATAATCATTAAATAGATTTCTTAGAGCACCAAAAGTTTTATAATAACTATAAAATATTGATATCAATAATATATAGGACTCGGATTCGGATTTAGAATCGGATTCCGATGACAACGTCATATCTGAGGACGAAAATAAAGAAATGAGTGATACCATTAAAAAACAGTATGCAACTAGTTTCGCGTTGATTAAAGATATCGTAGATATGAAGAAAATCACAGATTATATTGAAAATATTGCAAAATGTTATCCGGAGAACGCTCATGTAAAATACTAAATTCTCTTTATTTATAATACATTAGAATTATTAAAATAAATATTTATTCATTCAGGATATGTTAGAAGCTAGTAAGGCAGAAAAAAAGAAACTTTCCGATATAGAGCAAAGGTTCGAAGAAAAATTGACTAAAAGTCCTCTCCATGTTCTATTAGTTGCCAACCATTTTCATCATCAGTGGAATAATAGTGATTCCCGTGATAAATTTGATAAAAAGTTGGAGATTGAAATTCTTTCGCGCATAATCTTGTTCAGTTATGACAACGAATCTGAAATAATAATGTTATGCAGCATTACAAATTTGACTGAAGCGGAAGAATATCTAATGAATCATACACATTTGGTTAGCATGCAGAAGTTGGACTTACTAACGGCATACACCCTATATTTGTATATGGATAAGAAAACTCTTTCGACTAAAAATGCACTTAATCACTGCATTAACCTAAGTGCTATACTAGACGAAGTCGAAGTGTGTCATATCAGTCCTGATGTTAGCATAAAACTACAATTCGCAGAAATAAAACAGGAAAATAAAGACAATATTCATATACTACGGGAAAAAATCATACTTATACTACTCAGTATAACCACTGCCATCCAACTGGTAAGAAAAACCTTAAAATTAAAAAAAAATTATTCATAATTAGTTAAAATTTCTTTTGTTTTGTGATAAACCATGTATAAGAGCATCTTTCTTATATCTGTAGATTTTCAATGATTACTCAACTGGACCACCACATGAAATCTTTACTGAACAAAACACTGATGGGTCAGAAAATGAGTCACTAGACGAAGATACTCGTAACACTGATGAACTTGAAATAGATGAATTTCCTATTGGACCGTATAATGATGCTGTTGTTGATAATGAAGTCATTGACTGTGACTTAGCAGTAGAAAATGCAACTCTCACTAATGACAACAATGATAATAGAGAATTTGGTGGTTGTCAAAATCACAGAATGGCTGCGTTTACACAGAATTATGGTAGCGAAATTCAAATGGATGATGAGTCCATACTTTCAGATAGTCATAGTCAAACGGGAAGCGAACTCTTCGATAATATACCCGAGGACGAGGAATACCAAAATGACCAACAACATTCCATGGTACATCACCCCTAAGAATTCGACTGTAGAGGTAGACCTCAACATCTTTAGTAATTTGGAGCTTTTTTATGAATTTTCAAATACACAAAATTCTAAGATTTTTAATATTAACAAAATAACCTCATTGTTTCATATACTTTTGTCTTCAAAACGAATATATGTATTTAAAAAATTAATTTATGAGTGTATATATAAAACGTTATAGTAAATTGAACTATCAGAAACACGTAGGTAAACGTTTTCTCTTGTTTCGGATCTTATGATGTGGATAACCCGACAACATGGTGAGGTAGGTTTCTATACGAATCAGCTTCTTAGCGAACATAGCTGCTTTGTGCAGTATCTAAATATTGTTAAATATATTATTATTAGAAAAATAAATTATTTAAAAAATAAATTCTATATTTATTAACATAGATAATAAATTTTTTCCGATTAGAAAAACCAAAAAGTTCTTGTCTATTTCTAGCAATAGCCATTCATAACCAAACTCAATACCGCATTTAAAATCTTACGTTTGTTATTATCGTATGTACGTTTATATTTTCTTTAGATCATATTTTCTCACTAATGTCGGCCTACCAGTAGGCCCACAATGTGATCAGCGAATTTGTTTCTGACTCTATGTATTAAATACTCATTGGATCAGCGAATTTGTTCTCGATGTACACTCCATGTATTACTCTCTACAGATCAGCTAATGTGTTCCCGATGTTCACTCTTTGTATTAAATACTCATTGTCCCTACTTTCTTCAGCTTGCCACTGACTGCTCGTTGAAAAAAATTCAATCATCTGATCAGATAATATATATCACGCATAGAACATGTATTTTCTGAAGTGTGTTTTTTTATAACACATAAATTAAAGCACGTCGTCGTCATTTTAATGCATCCAAAGGAATGACGTCGCTTATTGGGCAATTTTTTCTTCACCTTTCTTTTTCATTCTTTCTTCTACTGAAACACACGCTATGTATGTACGTAAAAACAACAATAAAACACTTAAAGCACAAACATTCAGCAGTTAACGCGGAAGCAAAGCAAAAATAAAAACAAATTACACGCAATACAAAAGCAAAAACAGAAAGTCAACAGCAAACAAAAAACAAAAAAAATTCAGTACATTGAAAATAAAGTCAGTGGGAAAAAGGTTAACGGGCAAACGAAGTAACCTAAAGCATAGAAAGGATGCTGACCCCGCTAAAGTAGACTAATCGTTCGATTTTTGTTTGCCTACATAATGAAGTTGTTACTACAGCTTTGTAACATGCACGCAGAAACACATACACTTACGCACAGTGTCATGTGTCTACACATACCCCTATTAACGTTTATATGAAGTTCTGAAATATTTTGTTTTTGTTGCTGCAAATTTGCGCAAAACGTTTTAGCGTAGCGCCTTGCTTTGTTTGTTTTCTTTATCGGTGTTAGTGCCAGTATGGCCGTTAGCTTTGTTATGCTTGCTGCCAACGCAGAATTGCGTTAGCGCATTGTCACATTGCCAAAGTAGCTATTGTTGTTGTAAGTTTCACTTATTTTTTTTTGCTGAATTTTTTTGTTTTGTTGTTGTTGTTTAAAGGGGTTAAAGTGTTTAGGTCTTTGTATGTTTGCGTCTAAGGGCTTATTTGTCCCATTGTGGTTAAATATTTGTTGAAAATGTGCGGATATTATTTTAGCCCAGATAAACAACAACAGCCGCCGGTAATGGTGGACCGTATGTAAACGTCGCTTATGGTGCAGCAGCCGCAGTCGCTGTCGCTGTCGCTGTCACTGTCATAGCCGCATTCGTATTTATTTAACGCTGTCGTTAGTTGTGTTTGCATAAGTTGTAGTTCTATTTGTGTTCACAATTTGCAGTACAGAATTGGAAAGGTCATAAAACGAAAGGATAATGGCTTTTGGTTGTATATGTAAGACTAAATTACAAAAAAAGCTTAGGAAAACAAATACAACAACAAATACTTAACATAAACATTTTGAATATGAGCGGATGAATGTGTGTATGAATGCGGCTTAAAAGAAATTCAAACAAAAATACAAAAACAATTTGTTAGGAGAATTCATTGGGGCTTAGATAAAAATCAAAATAAGTCATAAAGCCTCTCCACAACTATTTTAATTTTGGTTAAATTAAAAATGTTCAAATTTCAATTATGTTTCTGGGTTTTATTAGTTCTTTCGTTTTTCTCTCGTTTTTCCCTATATGGTTTTTTATCTTTGTTCACTTATTTTATCTTCATAGTAAGGACTTCATTTTTGTAGTGTGATTTCAAAAAGGGACTACAAACTTGGTAAACAACAATCATTGGTCATTTGACCTTTTTTTATATATAAGTGAATTTTCAAAGGATACTTGGTGTTACAAAACTAGATGTTTAGAAGGTTACAGATCATTTGTGGCTAAGTTTAACGTTTAATATGCATCAAATTGAAGTCTAAGTAAGTTTATATTAGATTGGAATGGTAGCCTTCCACACCGAGGGCAATTTAAGCACAAATAATGGGTTGTTGGAATACTATGAATAAAAATCTATTTGGGATCAAGAATGTCAGATCAAGAAGACCGGCAAAACAGGTATAGAAACTGAAATAGTCGAAACATAAACATTGTCAAAGAAAATAAGCAGCATGTCTCTTCTATTTATTTAAGAGTGAATCATTCTGACACCAAAACCCACTTACACACAGATAATGGTTTCTTGTCATACCTTGAATAAACCGCTGTTCATAAACCAGATCAAGATGACCACCAAAACATGTAATATGGAATTTAAAACAGTCGGTATACAGACGATCTCGAAGAAAACAAGCATGACCACTCCATTTAAGTGAAAATGAGGCAATCTGACAAGTCTTTAATTTTGACTAAGTCACCAATTTTGAAAAAAAATAGCTTTGTCAGGTTGGAGTCGAAAGCGGCTGAAAAGATGTTAAATCTTTCATTCGCCAAAAATTCACACTGACACAAAGGAAGTGTATCATAGTTTTTTCTTTCTCTGCCTAGCCACTGTAACAACAATAGCATGTTGTGATTCCTTGTTTCAAGGAATTCCTTGTTTGAGCAATGTGGTATTTTAGAGAGTATATTGTTAACTTTAAATTAAAAATCTTCTTATTCAGACTCTGTAATTGTTTGGTGTTCGAATTAAAAACCTAATAATTTAGAGAATATGCCACAGTCGCCTATGTCGTATTATCAAAGACTACTATATCTATCTCATCTCAGAGAGCTATCTCTATCTCAGAGAGCCGACAAATGTAAAATAACTGAAATAGTACCATAGTCATCTGAAAGAAGGACTAATAAAACCTGATTCAATATCACCACGTGGCCTATATCAGTTCTACATCAGCAAATTTTATCAGAAACACATGATGACCAAAAAAATAAAAAAAAACTTTTTGTAAGGTTGAACCATAAAGCTCTAGTTATATGATATGCTATCTTTCTTCTTGTTTTCTCAAGTAACTTAAAATAACAAGCATTTTTAGTAACTTGCCACCAAAAAGGAAACATCATAAAGCAGGATAGCTTCAATAATTAAGCCGTTTGTCAAAAGTGGCCCCCAGATATTTTATGCTTACCACCCACCGTATCTCCGTGCCACCAACGCTCACTCCTGGAGAATGCTGTGTTTTGATCATCTTAGTTTTTCACTGATTTTTTCAACTGAAAATTCCGTGACATTGTGATGAAAAAAAATACTTTTCTTGAAATAAAACTTAACCTTTACAGCTCCTTGAGTCTATGCTATTTGTGATATTCTTCTCACCTAAATTGAATTTAAAGTTCATAGAAAATATTTAATTATCACGCCGTAGATATACGGATACATTTAATACTCCTCTACAAAGAAAAGGTTTATTTAACTGTTATTATTATTGACTTAACTCTAATGAATGAATATAGAATTCACAAAAATCAGTAAAAGTAAATTCAATTTCGAATCCTTTGCGAATATTTCTAACCCATAATTGCGAATAATATTTCTCTATAATTGTGCACTTGTATTCATTGAATTATATTTACTCCACAATGAATGAACAACATGGAAGAGCAATTTGCTGCTATTCTTTTCCAATGCATGAAAATCTAATTTTTATTCTTTTTACATACATATACGTATGTATGTGCGTTTAAAAGTTTAAAAAAATCAATGTATTTGTTAAACATACATACGATATATTTATTACGTGAAGTACTGTGATCTCTTCTACAGAAACGCAAAGCTCTAGCATCTCGCATAACAGCACACACACACACATACGCACACACGTACAAAGCGTATGGGTTTATGGAACAAACCATAAATGTTGAAATAAATTGAATTTTTAAGGTTCACACATGTGTGTGTGTGTGTGTGTGGTACTACACATCCTCTTACATTTTTAACAAAGTCCATTCATGGACAACAGCCATTTATGCGCCGTAGTTGCCATTTTAACAGTTATAGTCTCTGCACTGCTGACAATGCTGCTGTCTCTGCTGCCTCTGCTACCTCTGCTACTGCAAGCAGTGTTCGTATTGAACCTCTGCTACCTCTGCTACTGCAAGCAGTGTTCGTATTGAAGCGCTGTCAATACGCAATAGGTTTTTATGGTTTTATGCCGCAAGCGATCACCTTTTATGACTATCAAAGTGATTTAACAAAATAGCTCAATGACAACAACAACAATAGCGCCAAAAACAAAAATAACAACAACAACAAAAACACGAAGAACCACAAAAGATTTGAACTAAAAAGCGATGCAAAGCAAAGCAAAGTGTGTCCTTTTCACACCCGCTCACCAAATATTACCACATATCAAACGTTATGCTTTTTTGTTATTTAAATAGCTTCGAGCACTTTTTGTAATGCCGTTTAGAAAAATACAAAAGAGGGCTTGTAAGTACAATATAAGACGAAAATTATGATTTTCCGCATGTGTGTGTGTGTGCGCGCGTATTTGTTTATGTGCAAGTGCTATGTATATGTGTAGGAATTTTATTTTTCTCCACTTTATAAAATCCAATTTACCCTTTTTAATTTCAAAAACACGTTGAAAAATTGTCATATTTTTTTTTTTTTTTTGACCACTTTTCTTTTCACCTTGAGCCAAAATAATTTAAGGACATAGTAGAGAAGAGAAGAAACACAACAGCTACACTTTCTGTGACAAAAAAATGTGTATATAAAACCTAATTGGTTGTATGAAAAGTATTGACCAGCTCTTAACTTGTAGTCTATTTTATCCATATGTTTTCTATTCAAGTGCTTGGTTGTATGAAAAGTCTTGAGCAGTTCTCAAATAATGATTTACTATATATATATATATATATATATATATATATATATTTATTTGGTTTTTGGTAAAAAAAAAATTCAGTGGAGAGAGTCTCAAGATTTAAGATTTCGGGTATGAAAAAATTAATTACCCATAAAAACTTCAAAATTAAAAAAAACCTACAAAACAATTTCGAAACTCTCCTAAATAAACCATAAATGAAATGAGTATTATAAATTAAACTAGTGTTATGAGAAATTATTCATTATTGGGTTAAGGCCGTAATCTGATAAGGGGTTGTTATGCTTTTTCAGTAAAAAAGAAAGTTATGAAAATGTGACATTACATACAAATTGTCTCACTAAATTGAGTTTACATTCATAACAAAAAAAAAACAAAAACTACTCTCCACTCACGTAGGCATAGATATGTGGGTCTAATAACCCATTCAAGAACAAATAAAGTATCAAATCCTGAAATGTATTCAAATTAGAAAGATTAAAGAAAGTGTCGTCCGGATTTAAAATTTAAGTGGAATAAATATTTGTGTATTCATATTTTTAATGTTAAAATAAGTGGAAAACTTTCAGTATCTGGCTTTATTACTTATAAAGCCAGATACTTGAATTATCCTTCTTATATAGTGAACTCATATTCTGTATGATATTTAGTATATTTAGTAAGACAACAGAACTTTAATGAAATCTAAACATAACGTTCTTTAGGCTCCAGAACGTTTGGCAGAGAGACTCAAAGAAGAGAAGTGGTCGTATTGCTTAACAAGTCGTTAAACACTTGGTATCCACTAGGCAATCTTCGGCTGAAGGGTTTATGTTTGATTAAAATTATTTTAAGTCAAATATGACAAAAACTTTTTATTTAAATAGGAAAGAGTAAATAGTAATAACATAAAAAAAATTATTTTAATTAAGCCTTCACTTCCTAACAATGTCTTAAGGCGGTCTACAATTAAACTGTTGTGATAATGTCAATAAGTATTGCGATTACATCACAGGCGAAGCCCCCAAATTTTAAATATATGATATTAAACTGGGTGATCTTTATTTACGATCTTTTTTCTTAAACAAATTTTTCTTTTTTACTATAAAACTATCTCCAGAAATTGTTTCAAATAAACAAAAAATTGATCCACTGCTGAGTTGTTTGGATATCGCCAAGTATATATTACTTGACAATTACTAATGATGCTATTAAACAGTATTAATAGGATTATACCTTATTAAATACGATTTGGAATTAGAATAAAAAGACTTCTTAATAATAATTTTAAAGAACTAACATACATGACTTCCTGCGAATATTTCAAAAGTATGGTATATTAATGTTGTAACTAAAACGCTTATGAAAATTGTTCACCTTTTATAACGATAATAATTATCGAACTACTCAATCTAATAGGAAATTTCAAAACGTACTTATCTTTCTAATAAAAAATTTGAAGTTTTTTAATTTGCATTGATCCAAAAAAATATTAATTTTCACGAAGAACTGAAATTTGTCTAAAATTCTTCATCTAAACCACACTATGCTTAACACACTATATTATTTTATTTATACTGTAGAAAGTGCTAATATCAAGCATAAATAAACTGTTCACAACATTATTATCAGTTTGTGCTATATAAGTAAACGTAGAAATGTCCACCTCTATTGTGTAGTTTAATATATTGACGTAAATATAGCAGAAGAGTTTAATCCTCTTCTTCATTGAGTTCACAATATCTTTATTATATATAAAGATATATATATCTATATTGAACGTGAACAAAATATATGGGCCATAATGATGTTCCGAGATACTCGATCAAGCTTTCATAAAACTTCCACTGTTCATTTTCTTATAAAACGAAAAGGGAGTGGTCTTTAAAATAGGATAAAAAATGTAGAAGAATTTTAGAAGCGTACTTTTTGTTTCGTAAAGTAATCAAGCACTTGTGAAATATAAAGGAACGCTAGAGAGCATATTATTCTTTCATTCGAATGCGGCGCAAATACACTTAAAAAATCTATAAACTAAGTTTAAAATTTTTAACTAGCCAGATTGGCCCATTTAACTTTTAAAAAATTTCTTATTACCTTTATCACAATCTGTATAATCTCGTCGTTGATTTACCTTCAGAATAAGTTTAGGTATTTGGGGCTTCTTAATAAAAACAACGCTTCATTAGTGCTACATTTACTGAAATTGTTTCAGGCCACTAATATTTTAGAAATCCCTGGAAAGAAACTCTGCATGACGATGAAGAAACTATCAGCCATTTTCTGTGTTTAATTGCTCAGCTTTGATTGCCAGAAGGAACTGGCTTTTAAGGAAGTACGGACCTAATATATTGTGAAAGTGTTCAGTGATAAGAAGAAAAAAATTTTTCATCAAGAAGAAGAAATCAAATCATCAAGAAATCAAATACGCTCAAGAATGTAGCCTTAATTATCTAAATTTCTAAAGAAGAATATTGTAAAGCAGGCTGCGGTTCAGTCACTGAAACCACCCATTCAAGAAGTTTTTTTATTGCAAGTGACATTTATGACACATCCATTTTTTCGTATAAATTTTGACTAAAAATATGCAAAATGTTAATAATATATTATTGTTATTTATAATTTTAACACCAAATTTTTTTTTTAAATATATGCAAACTAAATTAGATTTCAGTCTGGCCTCATATTGTTGTTTTTTTTTTTTAAGTGGAAAACTATTTTAAATTATTAATTTGAGCTTATGCTAGTTTCATATCACTAAAGATGGCGTATCCTAGAGATACCCTGTAGACTACTAAACGCAGAGCAGTACCAGTTGGTAGTCAATAAAAATTATCCGGCACATCTTAAAGTCTTCGCGTTTCTCTCTACCGTGTTTTTCATCATGACAAGTCCAAAGAGAGAAAGCAAAATTGTTAAGTTTTTGCTGAATAAAAGAAATGCGGGAAGAGGAAAAAGAGAAAAAAAAAGTAGGTGAAGTTGGATAAAAACTGACACATTCTGCTGGAAACACTTGAAATGTCCAAGTCAAAATGAAAACAGGAAAAAATCCTTTTTTATTGCTTCAGTTAAGCTAATTTTGCACCCTTTGTCCTTAATGTTTGTTTAAAGGCTTTTTTTCACCTATTATTCTGAAACTTTCTTCATTGTACCTTACTTAGTTTGTATTCTTTTTAAGGATTCTCGTTCTGAGTAGTTCATTTTTATGGCCATTTTTTATTCAACGACAAGGTAAGCAAGCGGAAATTATGCTTAATGTTCTGGACATTATCTTAACGTACTAACTTTAGTAATTATGTGTCTACAGTAGACAAAAAAGGAAATATAAAAAAATAAATTGAAAGTTGGTGACAGTTTTAATGTTTTAACTTTTTTACACCAATTTTGTATTAAATATTTGCAGTCCTTTTTGTTAACATTTTCTCATAACTATATTATCGTTAATTTAATTCAGAGCATTTTACTTAATTAGTTAAGTTAAACTAGAAATTGGCTACCTTTTCGTCTTCCTTTGTTTAACTTTAGCACATTTGCCAAACAATTTTTGGACAAGCGTTCAAACGCAGGCATTTAAATAAAATTATGGTAAATATTTCTGGAACATCTATGGGATGAAGCGTTTTTGCAATTGGTAGTAACCTCACTTAATTCAAAATTTATACTGGACATTTGCGTCTAATTAAGATAAGATGTATTTAAAAAAGTTCTACAACACATAAATAACAGAATTGGAGAAGACGTGGAATTATTCCTAATTGAAATAAATGAAAACACAATTTAAGGAAATAAGTTAAAAATTTTCTTATTCAGTAGACATTTCTTTGATATATAACCATTATGGAAAGTTTCTCAAATCCTCATAACGCTATCGATTATTTTATGCTATATTATTATAGAAATGCAGAATTATATGTGAATCAATTAACATTTCATAAATAGTACCCAAGAGTGCATTTTTAGTATTCATAAATCACATGATCCAGGAGAACACTCTTTGATATCGAATACTTAATACCTTATTGATATCTATAACAATAGACCTACATGTAGCATAATCTCATTAAAATCAAACGCTATCCAGAAACACGCATAGATATATATATAGATGATTCGTTGTGTATAGTTATGTTCCGGGCGT
The DNA here is from genome assembly GCF_002237135.1 of Teleopsis dalmanni. Lineage (NCBI taxonomy): Eukaryota > Metazoa > Arthropoda > Insecta > Diptera > Diopsidae > Teleopsis > Teleopsis dalmanni. The sequence continues at coordinate 21,466,720 of NC_051848.1, forward strand.
AATTAACAGTCAACAAAACTCTCTTGATAGTAAAAAATTAGTTGATCAATTTGGGTCAAAGCCGCTGAAAACTACTTTGGCAAGTTTTTCGTAGATAGACTATAGAAGTTTTACACTGAGTCATACACAATAATGACCAAATATTACCTGATTAAAATAGGTTTTTGATAAAGAAAAGTTTTGTCCATGAATGTAGCAAAAAACTATAGAAAAATGCTCAAATATTCCATATAAAAGCGATTAATTAATGTTTTGAGATACATGATTTCCATTCCATAAATTTTAATTAAAATTTTGGTTATTTTTTTTATTATTTATAGCCAAAAAGAATAAATTTGAATCTGGAAAATTTCTTATTTTTTTATTATATATAGCCAAAAAGAATAAATTTGAATCTGGAAAATTTCAAGTATGCTAAGTAAGACCACATCTATACTTTATTCTTTTCATTTTACATTCTAGGTGCTAATGCATTTATTAAGTATGAATTGACTTAAAGTCTAAACTAGATTTAAGTGAACTTAAATACAAATTGTCTGAGTAGCAGATTCTCTTTCAATAAAAATAAAAAAAAAAAAAAGAAACAAACAGAACAGAATTTATTTAGAAATTTCGAGTAGGGACTAAAATAACTTGGTATTTAAAAATATATATGCTCTATTAAATTGCAACATTCGACACATCGTAGCGCATTCCTCGATGCCACAAAAGGGAAACTCACAGAAATGCCACAGAAGGACAGAATTATTTTGTGTGGAATATTTTCGCACTCCATTTCTTTGTATACAAATTTGATTTTCAATTCAAATTTAAATTGAATTCCAAACTTCAGCTGCACTCCAAAATAACTTGAACGTACATCATTCAAACATTGCCAACAATTGCTGCCGGTGCGGCGAGAGTTACGATTGGATGCACTGCCAGAAAAGCTCCAGAACAACATGAAGGCAGATGTGTGTGCGATAGCGTATCGGTTTACAACTACAGAAATCAACTAAAGCAAGCAACTGCTATTTTACTGCTTATTTAGTGCACCTTAAAACGTCACCCCGCCAATGCAGTAACAATGGTTATGTGTCACTGAAGCTATTAAAATACACTAAATCCGATCTTGCACTTCTCTACACAAGCGCAATCACTTTGGCTACTAGTGCAATTGTTGTTAGTGCCCAAGTAAGGTTTATGGGTATGTTCCATTATGTGACATCGATTCAGGTGCGTTAGACATTTTACAAGAGTACTTCTTGTACTTTTCAACATTTATCGTCTCAACAGTCAACCTTATCTTCGGTGTCTTCGAGTCTTCTGCCCTGTTTACGTCCACATTGCGCGTTACTGTTCATTTCATTGTCGTTGTCCTTTTCACTGTCGTCAGTTTTGAACATTTGAACTTCCTGCTTGACTGCGGACAGGGCATTAAGATTTTGGCCCTTTACCAAAAATTTCATCTGCAATTAAATTTAGTCTAATGCACAACTGATTGTCATACCGATGAATCGTACGTGTGAGGTACACAATACTATCCCACAATCCAAGCATCACAGGAACGTTTCACATACTTTTTGGTAAACTTTCCGCTTAAGTTTTTCTTTTGGATTTCAATGATAATCCCGGAAAATTGTTTTCACACAAAATTCACTGAAATGCCAAATGTTTTCGATTGTGGCACACAGCATCATACTTATAGACAACTGCAGGCGTGAATAGTAGAGCAAGGCAATCAAAGTGGGTGTGGAAGACTTAAAATTAATTGAAAAATCAAACATTTATTTTCCACACTTTTATGTTTAATATGCGTATAAGAACGTAAATAAAATAAATAGAAATTAAATGTTACCAGCAAAGAATGTTCAATGCCAGCAAAGAATAGTGTTTAAATTCATGAAGGAAACTTTCATCAAAAAATCTATAGAACTCTTTTATTATTAAATAATAGGCCATAAATGTATCCCGCGACCTAAAAGAACTATTGTGCACCTAAAAACCCAACTAAAACAATTCTAGACTATTTATAAATATCGTAAATGCTGTGGGCTTAATTTTACCTATTTGCTTTGGGACTAAGATCCCGTTTCCAATGTAGTCAAATCTACGTCTTGCAGCCGCTGGGCAGTTGGATATAACATGTTCTAATGTTTCCTTCTCTTTCCTTCATGGCAGAGTCGACAGAAATTATTTTCTATTACACCTATATTCTTCATGTAGTAATTGATTCTGCAGTGTCTTGTAAGAAGTTCTGTGTAGAGTTTAATATTGTTTCAGATAAGCTTTAAGATAGCGTCAACTTTAATGTGTTCAGGATCAGTGAATCATCTTCACTGCCGCATGCCTGTTTCGACTCCCCAGTGTTCAATTAGATTTTGTTTCTTCCGTTCACATAATATGTTATATGTGAAGCCATTTGTTATCGCACACAATGACTCTGGACCAATGAATGGAATACATGCACCCTTCTTTGCTAGCGAGTCTGTTATTTCATTGTCCTCATATCCCGGTAACCACATAAGAATCACATAGTTCCTCGATGCTAGAGTATTGAGAAGTGAAAAGCATTCCCACACCAACTATGAAATTATAGAACTATCAGAAACTGATATCGTAAGACTCACAAAGTTCTAAATCTATCAAAACAGACATTAGAAGATTCACAATTTTTTCTAAGTAAATTGATTAATTAAAACGATACAAATAGTTTTTAAGATAGAAATACACATATCACAGAAACCCTCTGTACATAGGAAAACCAAATTTATCAAAAGTGACAACAAAAGTGATATCAAAAGTCTCAGAGATTTCTCAAAATTCAGGTACATGGGAAAGTCTGTATGTGAAAAGCATACGGACATAGATATTAACTCTTACAAGTAAACAATGACTTTAAAATAAATAACAGTAAAGAATATTACACACCACGATTTTCTGCTACATTACACGTATTAATTTTATTCACACTAAAATCTTTGACTATTGAAGTTATAGGACCTAAAACACTAACTGCCTGTAATACTGCATTCTTTGTAGAACTATCTTTTTGACTACATTGCTTATTGTATCCAGATACATTTAAATGTTTGATTTAAATGTTTAAAAAAAGATATTGAATTGCTGATAACCAACACATCTTACACTTAACAGATGGTCTATTTGTAGGTAGGTTATTAATATGAGAATACCTATGTAATCAGGAATACGAACATCTTGTAATATGAATCATGGGATAGCATAACAACTCCACTGGCCATAAACGTGAAGTCTAATACACAAATTCACTTGTAAATCCAACTTATAAGTAAAAAAGAAATAACAGTCAAGCATATTAGTCTCGGTGCTCTCTGGTTACATTATTTATATTATGTAGATGTCAAACACCTGTCAGTATCTAAAATTAGACAAACAATATTTTCATTGAGTACTATGATGAGTACTAGACTCTATTGCCTTTTTGATAGTAAGCTGATAAGTTATTGGTCTTACATATATAGCGCTGGATCCACTTGTCCAATATATAGCGCTAGTATTAGTAAGATATCTGTTCAAAATAGAAAATACTTAGTACACAAATAGTTAATGTGGTTTTTATGAAATAACTGTTTATTAATAGTAATAGGAAGCGATTTCTAAATAAGATGCTGTTGTTTTCCACCGAGTGACATAATTTTTATCTCTGTATATAAATTTTATAAAAATTGATCAACTTTAGAATTGAACTACAGTAAGAGATTTTAAGCTTGATATATAAAAATATATAACGTCAAATATAGCATGACGTGTTATTGCAGAAACCCAGTATCGCGAATAAAGGATATTATTTCAGTTTTTGGTTCCAATAAATAAAATACTTGACTTCTACCTCTTCTACGATGAGTCGACATTAAACGCAAGGTGAGCAAGAATTCAATTGTGATGTTTTGATCCTGCGAAATTGGGAACTCTTCGTTATGCATTTTTTGGTATTTCGCTATGATATATAATATATATAATATTTATGTAAACTATAAAATGAAATTTTTATTTACAACGGAATTCCTCCAAAGTCAGTCCTGTACTTGGTGTTGCATGTCCCTGAAATACTTTTTCTGTTTTATTTTGTAATTGTGGATGAGTCTCTGAAATTTTGATAAGTGTCTGAATTAAATTATTCATTGTGAACGGGTTTTCTTCAAATCATGCCAAACTTTAATACCACATTGTTGTTTTTACTTAAATTTTTTTTTTTAAAACATTTTTAATTTCGTAATTTTTTTAAAAATTTTAAAAAAAGTGTGATATAAAAAGTATTTCAATGCTACTAGTCGAATTCGTAATACTACACCCATATTTTGTTCTATATTTTTGAATAACATTACTATCGTTTTAAATCCTCAATTCTTATAGTATTTATTTATTTGAATATCTTATATCTTATTTAATTGAAGGAAAGAATATAGTAGATAAACAAATATTTAATTTAGAAGTTTAGTATTGCATCTTGGGAAATAGTTTTGTTGAAAAGTTTTATTTTTGTAGATAAAATGGATATCGATGCACTTTAGATGATAATTTGCCTACAAGCACATGTCAAAGTTTACTACCAAAAATAACTACCAAACTAGTACTGAAAATTTGAAATTCGCTATTGTGATATGATCCTCTAACATATGATATATAATATAACTGACTTTATCTCTTGGCACATAATATATATGTGTTACTAACTAAAGGCCTCAGTAGCCAGAGCTATATGTTAGTACATGTTAGTATTAGTTTTATAAACTAAACTATCATTATTAATAAATAAAAAAGATATATGTGTTGCTACAAATAAAATATTTTTAAAATATTTTTATTGAGGGTTTTTAATTTCTCAACTCTTTTTATCTATAAACAAAGAAATGTTTAACGGAGAATTGTCAACTCCCTTTATATGCTCAATAAAGACCCAACCACAACTAATCGAACGCAAATAATCTATCACTTAATCCAATTGTTGGAGTCATAAATATAAGATGTTCTTTCTCTTTCTTACAAGTCAACCGACTTGTAATCTATTTTGGATCATGGCACTATATTATTTATTTTAAATTACTTACATCATGTTTTTTTTTGTATGGCTTTTTCTTGCTATTTTTACTTGACATGGTTCCAAATATGGTATCCATACCGCTGTCGAACATTATATGTAGAGTTTTTAACCTCAGAAAATGTGAACATAAATTTATAAACTTTCAGTTGGGTGCAATACTACCACAATTGTAGCAGACAACGAATTATGGAGTTTATATTCTCTCAGCTATACGATCTTCCAACTCAACGGCTTGACTTAACGTTTACATTTTTAACATGCAAATAGATTATATCCCAAATTGTTTAAAAGTTTCAGGCTTTTTATAGTACCAAAATGAATATTATATAAAGCAATGTTGCGAGTTTCCTACTATTGGACGAATCAAAATCGGTGATGAACTTAACCAGCTGCCTTTATCTAGATTTACAAAAAGTTTGAATTAACTAACTTTTTTATTTTAAGTACTTACCAGTGGATGATGGTTTCTAATTTTTATTTAAAACACGACAAAAAATGTCATCCAATGTAGTATATAGTACTATAAATATCAAGTCTGATGTGATTGAGAGTCAGTCATCGATTTATGTAAATCATAACTCAGAAAGTTAATGTCGAAATGTTAGCATTTGAATTTTTGTGTTGATTGTCTGTTGTTAGAGCTGGATCTAATGAATGAAGGCACTAACAATCTGTTAACGTTACACTCAATCTATAGTACATTATTTGTTGAGTAGGTATGTAATTGTTTTTTCTGGCTGTTTCTGATTTAATGAACATAAGTGCACTGTTTATATTCTATATTTAAAATCTTTTTAAAAACTCGTTGCTTATAGAGTCCAAGATCGATGTGTTTTTATCACTTTTATTGAAAACTGGTTAGATCCTTTGTATTGAAATAATCTGTTGTTTTTATACCATGCTGAATAATGTTTTAACTAACCACGACAGTACTTTGTAGTCTCGTAAACGGTGGAGGAGTCCAGGAGTCGTCTGTTGTGATCGAACCGTGAAAACATATATGAAGAGCAGTGCTGCTTATTGTGTTTGATGTCAGTTCATTGTGGTGGTGTTGTGATGTATACATTGAGGATTTCTTTTAACAACAATAACATTTTGAAATAGCAATACATGGTAGTACTTATGAACTACTAAGTAGTTTTCCTATTGTAATGCACAAATATAAATAATGGAAATTCAACTTAAAAGTAGCAGAAGACAACTATTAGTGAAAATAAAGAAATTATTAATAATATGTTATATATATGAATATAATATGAAATTATATATTTACTTTCTTACAAAAGACAAGTACCTTAACTATAATATAATACATAACACAATTCCTTTAAGCTTAAAAGTATCCATTAAAATTGTTCAAATAATTGATATGGTTTTGTATTCAATGCACTTATTCAATGCACTCCTTAATTTGATTCCTTTCTCAAGAAAGGAATATATATTCTTAACATTTTGTGCATTAAATTTTTACAACTACAGCTTATAATTAAAGTTAAGCGGGCAACATTTCGCAATATGAAGCTCTTTTATCCTTTCTCCTTTAATAAATTTAATTGGCGAAACCCCGCTTTCAGTGTAAATTTGGTGGCTCTTTGGAAGGAAGTGTGAGTGTTCATCTGTAGAGATCCTGTCTTTATGTGTAAGTAAAGACAGGAGCAGCATAGATACATGGTGCAACGCTTGCTGCCGTCTTTTTGTGTCTTTTATGCGAAACGGAACAAAACCTGAAATTACTTTAATCATGCTCAGATAGTAATTTTCTTATTAAAATAAAATTGCGACTTTTTGTAGCAGACTCCGTTCGTCTGCAGCAGGTTTGAACGAGATGATAGCTCGCGTTGTGGTGTTTTCTTTTGGCCTGACAATACCTAAACGCCACGGCGTCTGGCTTGTCGCTCAGCCAGTCATAAATTCTTATGCAAAGGATTCCGGTGCAATTGCAACGGTGAGCAATAATGCAGATTTCACGTATCATTAGCAAGAAAGTGCTTTGCTTTGGATCTTTCGGTGTAAGTTGAAACTGAAATCGGGAATAAAGTTGTTAGCATGTGGCATTCTACCAAGTATATTTAATAAAAGGAGCAAAAATGTTGAAACATTTCACTCGGTTATCAATGTTTTTTTTTTGTGTTTATCATCATTATCTTATTCATCCTCATCCTCATACTCATGGACGAGATAGAAAAATAAATAAGCAAGCTCTCTGAGATTCTCTCTCTTTTAGATTGTGAAACGCGATTTTCAGTTAATGCTTTAGATTGATAAATTTATAAGTATAATATAAAAAATAAATTAAATCAAAATTTAGCTTTTTCAATGTCTATGCCATCTGGAGCTGCATCACAAGTTAATAGTTGTTGTTGTTGGTTGTAGTATTGAAGCTGTTACAACCTGTAGATTCCTCTCCGTGCTTGTTTGCCTATAAAATGCTAGATTCGGTGGTATAGTATCACATATGATATTATATCAAGACATATATATATACTTCATACATTAGATCAAATGACAATAACTTATATTTGTTTATACTACTAACACAAATTATAAAACATTGCATAAATTTATTATAGATATTTATTTTTTGTAAACTATCTTTATTAAGTATCATTATGTAGTATCTTTATGAAATATCTTAGCACAAAATATCTTTTAAGTACCTTAATATAACTTTTTTTAAAAAAATTCTGGGGTATACTTAAAGGTAACGTTACTTAGTTAGTTACAAATAAAAAATAGACGTCAGTAAACTTTAAAAACCTTACCAAAGTTGGTATAGTCTATTTTAAATAGATTGTTTCTTTGTACTTTATATAAAAAATAAATATATAAATAATTATTCATACATTGTATTATACATAAAGTATATTATATATATTAACATATATATTATATTATTTATATTTATATACATATTGTATTAAGCATATTATAATACTTTCTCAACTATCTCCAGAAGATCTTCTAATTATTTCAGATATAACAATCAATATAAATATATGTAATAATATATATATATATATTTATATAAACATATATATGTGTATATAGTGTCACTATATATTACCACTTAAAAATGTTATCGAAAGGAATCTTCACAGTGTATAAATCACCACAATCACAATACCACCACAATGAACTGACATCAAACACAATAAGCAGCACTACTCTTCATATATGTTTTCACGGTTCGATCACAACAGACGACTCCTGGACTCCTCCACCGTTTACGAGACTACAAAGTACTGTCGTGGTTAATTAAAAGATTATTCAGCATGGTATAAAAACAACAGATTATTTCAATACAAAGGATCTAACCAGTTTTCAATAAAAGTGATAAAAACACATCGATCTTGGACTCTATAAGCAACGAGTTTTTAAAAAGATTTTAAATATAGAATATAAACAGTGCACTTATGTTCATTAAATCAGAAACAGCCAGAAAAAACAATTACATACCTACTCAACAAATAATGTACTATAGATTGAGTGTAACGTTAACAGATTGTTAGTGTCTTCATTCATTAGATCCAGCTCTAACAACAGACAATCAACACAAAAATTCAAATGCTAGATTTACACCAATCGATGACTGACTGTCAATCATATAAGATATATATATATATATGTATATATAATAATATTAATTAAAGGAGATAGTTGAGAAAGTATTTCTCTCAATATATATACAAAGCAACAAAAAAATTTAATTAAAATTTAGTTAGGTGTTCTCTAAGTATAAAAATCACTAAATCCTTCAAATAAAGAATTCTTCGATATTTGAAGACAAAAAAATTAATTTTTAAGTGGTACATATTTACAAAACCCCGAAAAATTAATAAGTTATACTAAAGTTTAAAATACAAAATCAAATTTATTACAAATGAAAATATATTTTAAGGTAAAAAGATGCTTACAATTCTTAAATCAAATACTTAACACAATTGTAAACAAATTAATTATAATTAAATTAATATAGTTATAAAAATTAAATTTAATCCATACTATAATTGTACTGTCCATAGGATTGTTATAGAATTATAATTTTTTCTTCATGAAAATACTAGGTGATGTATACTGTACCAAACCGAAATAAATTTACAATATATCAATTTATTATATTACTTTTACTTCTGAAAGTTATATTATATATATCAAATTTATGTATATGTATATGTAATATTTTAGAAAAAAATTGTAAATGTGAGATATACATCTGTATACACCCAATATAAACATAAAAATAAAAAACAATTCATACAAATCTATGTTAGATTACAATTGAATTAATTTAAATTATTTAATTGAATTATAAACAATTATGAAATTAAATATATGTAAAAATTGAAATAAAAGCCATAAAAAAATAACAATTTAGTATAAAAAAGTTTTAAAAAAAGTTAAAAATGATCAAATAAAATCGAAAAAAGAAGAAAAAAGAAGAAATGAAAACGAAAATAACTAAATTGTCTTACTGGAATTATGATATGAATTTTAGAAGAATCTCCTTTTTTTGTTTGGTTGAGTTTTTGCATCTTCTTTGTCGTCTTTGATAGCTGATCCAGTAACCTTAAAATAGCAAAATAATTACCCATCAAAATCGTATAATTTACATAAGATACAAAGTAAGTATGACATTTTAAAAATAGATATTTGTAAAAAGAACATTCTATGGTATTGTCAATTATTTGGATGATTGGCAACTATGAAGAGAATACCTTCACCTTCACTATTATAAATATCTATTTTTAAAATTTTTTATTTACTTTGCTCTGTAACTTATATTTAAGAAACGTTAAAGTAAATATTCTTACATTATTTGTTGATTTCGAAGTCGAAGCAATAGTTTCACTATCAATTTTCTTAGTAAATTTTGGTAAAACTGCAATCAATATACTATATATTTCCAAAACATATTGTCTTGTGTAGTCATCATCTTCATTATTGAACCGTCTAAAGTACCAGATAATGAAATCTTTACAAGGACGATGGAAGGTTTCTGCTTCGTCTAAAATGAAGCTCAGCTTTGTGGCCAGCAAGACAGCTCTACGCACTCCTCGTGGAATATCCACTGAATAAAATTGCAATGCAAATTTTATTAGATAGTCTGAAGATTTTTTGTTAATTAAATGTTCATGTCTTCTTAAATAGTGCTCCAAGCAATCTGCTTCAAATAGTTTCCCGCAATTGGTCATATTATGTGTATCCAGTTCCTCCAAACATTCGTTTACTTTTCTTTCGAAATAATTACTACAAAAATTTGTTTTGATCGCTTTATCAATTGCAGGTTTTGTAAAGTAGTAACCAACTAATAAGTCTATCAATGTTAACTCTGCTGCAATTTTTACACAATATTGTTCAAGGTTTCTTATTTCTGTTCTTATGGTTTCAGGACTTCGCTGAAATCGAAAATGTTATAATTACTGGCTGACAATATGTAAAGAAATTTTTCACTTACTTTAGGTAAATTGTACAATTCCTCAACCAACTTTTCTAACATTTTAACCTTATCCAGTACATCAAAAACTTTTTGGAATCTACGTCTATTGAATTCGGACAGTACAATTGGCTCATTGATAGTTGTCTGCATGATATAATATTATTAACACTAATTCTTTATCTTTATTTAATTTAAAATCGTTTAATTTACCTGGGATTTAACCTCTGCCATATTTTTGTCTAAAATGAAACTATTATTCATAAAAATCCGTTGTTAGCAATTGCAAACAATTCTCTCCTCTACAATCTATGAAAAATTATGGGTGGTAAGAAACCCATATAAGAAAAACTTATAATATAAAAATATAATAGAGGTATAGTGAATCGAACAGTAGTGAATTGCAACAACAATGTTTTTATTTATTTTTAGTTAAATGAATTTTTCGGCTGACCAAGAATTAAATTTCAACATATGTGTTTAATTAATTTAACTATTCTTCAGCTGGTTTATATTTTTCGTTCTAATACAACACAGCAAGTGAATTTGTTAATGAACTTAATTAAATGTTAACGAAACTCCAAATCAGCACATACAAGTCAAATACGGCTTTGTAACACTGACTCTGAATTTCAAATTTTACAGGGCACAAGTGCAATCCTTGCTACTTACTTGCCAAGACTGCAAGATTATTAATGAATAATTTAATATAAGAAATAATACCCAAATTACTGATTATGAGTATTAAGCAACACTCGACACAGCTGTATCGATAGTCAAAAATATGTTTAATTAAAAATAAATAAAAATTTTGTTGTTGCATTTCTCTACTGTCATCACAAGTGGTGTTGATATTAAGTTATAATATATAAATTATAACATAAAAAAAGAAATTTTTTGTGAAAACGTATTTTCAATTGATATAATACTCTTCAATTAACAAACCTTTTCAGTAGATCGTTGCAAAGAGGTTTGGATTTGATAAATCACTTTGTGAACGTCCTTATGGTCACATAAAAATATTCGATAGCGTAACTAAACAAGCCGCCTCACTGCTTATATTGCGAGCCTAATATTAAAAAAAAAATATGTTTATATATACATAATATAATATATAATAATTTCTTTTGTGATGTATACATAGTTTGCTTTTCTTTACAAACATAGATCAAATTGTAGTGAAAATACTAAATTTATAGTGTAAACTAAATTCTATTTTTGAGATATTTAAAATAAATTCGAAATGCGGACTTTGATTATTTATAAATTTACTTTTATGCAGTATTTTTTTTAGTTATACCTATACCTATCTTACCAATTGAAAACATTTCTTCAAGTTCTTACCTAACAGCAAATATGTTTGAGTCAATGTAAGTCGAGAGTGAAAGACAAATCGACAAAAGAATTACTCTAAATACCAGGATAACTTAAATAACAAGTTAAAGTATTTATAAAAATATTTATATGTTCACTCATATACGTACATGAACGTATATTTGCTGCGAAGCATCCATAACGGATTGCAGTATTGAAAGTTTTGGAATCAAAACAAACAACCGCAACGGTAGCACCATCGTCACTACCGAAACAGGCACTCCAAGCTACGAAAGCGTAACGCCGCCGCTGCGGTGTGTGTTTAACGAACCAGAACTTAGAGGACGGACCACCACTAAACAACCAAAACGGCAACAAATAACAAATAAGGAATCGGATTTAGGAGTTGGGAGTTGGGACCTGCGAGTTGGAAAGGACATTTTCACTTGATTTTGTATGCACACATTTGTATTTACTATCAGATGCAAATGCTCAGATATTTACTGACATAGTTTTCCAAGTTTTCGTTGCTGCAGTGTATATTGTGTTGATGTTGTTGTTTTATTATTATTTATATTGAAGACGCCAACTTTAAAAGTTTTAACAGGAGATCTAAACAAAATTGTTGCCACAGTTTCCAAAGGTATTACTTCTCATATACTTTATAATTTTTGTGCAATGAAAGAGGTAAAATAACATGAACCTAAATAACTGAATAATCATTTAAGTACATTGTTAGAAGCTATGTTTATTTTAAAAGTTTCACTTTTATGTTTCAAGTACCGAAATATTGATTTCTTTCTTAAAATTTGTGGCAAAATATGTCACAAAAGTATCAAGACAGAGGTAGAATGATGGCTTTTAAGTATTTGAAACCAAACATCACGATTTTAGGCAAATCGTACATGAAAATCTTAAACCGCATATATTAACATTAATAGAATATAGAGTTATCAATAAAATAGATTCCTCTGTATCATAGAGTAATCGAAAAAACAGATAACTCTATATTATAGAGTTGTTGACATAATGCATAATTTCATATTATAGAGTTGTTGAAATAATGGATAATTCTGTATTATAGTGTCGAAATGATGGACAATACTATATCAACGGTATTGTCAACGGTTATCAACGGAATAGATAACTGTATATCATGGACTTATCGCCGAAATAGACACCTCTATATTATAGAGTTATCGATAAAATGTATAACTTTATATCACAGAATTACGACGATATAGTTAACTCTATATCACAGAATTATAAACATAATGGATATTTCTGTATTATAGAGTTATCAACGAAATGTATAACTCTATATCATAGAGTTACCGATGAAATATATGTTATAACTCTATATTAAACATTACATTATTATACTTGACCGCCTCATTTTATGATATATGACTGCCAATGCCATTTACAGAACTCATTTAAGAGAAATTATTTAAAATGTGTCAATAATAATGGAGAAGTACTCCTACAACATTTTCGATACATACTGGTATGAACGAAACCATAGATTTTCTAAATATATATATCAGAAAAACCAATATTCATAAATTCTCTCCGATTTTTATTTTATCACTTCATCGTTTTGAATTTCGTAAGGAGTTGCTTCATTATAGAAAGAATATTTTTTTGAATTAATGACTCTTTTAATTTGAACATCATTAGAAGCTCCTGGATTTTAGAATGCACATATTTTTAAGATATATTTTCAGGAGTTATTTAATTGAAGAACATTTTTTTCTAATCTCATTCTGTAGTAAATGAACTAAAATTATTTAAATAATTTATTATAAGACTGTTTTTATAGCAATTTCAAAGTTTTATGTACTGTAGATACCCGTAGCTATTGTTGTGATCAAAGACTTTCCATATTTTATTCTGCTATAGGCAAAGTAGCTAAATAATTAATGTTTAGATGTAAACCTTGAGAAACAAATTTATTACCAATGCAGATTTTAGCTTATCCGTGTTTTATAAAGAAAACTTCTCAGTATGGCAAATGTTGAATAATTTTTTAATGGCAATATATGCCTTCTTAAAAACCACAATGCAAACTGTTTATTTAAGCATATTAGCTTTTCTGATTCGTATAAAGTTGTTTATTTTATATTATTAAATCTGCCAGGAAAAAAAAAATTAAAATTTTAAACTAACATCAGAGAGCCTATCCTGTTTTACAGCTCTTCCTATTGCATAGTATATTGGGCTTCCCATCGGCATTCTTGGTGTTTGTTGTGCTTTATCATTGCGCTTTTATTATTTCAATTGTATTGTTTATTTTTGCTGGCATTAAATGGTATTCCATTGCGAACCTAAGCTATCTGAACAAATGCCGCATTTATGTTTTGCCACACAATGTCCCATCCCAGATTCCCATTCCCTTGTTACTCCCTGCTTCATTTTAATTTCCATTTTGTATTGCCGAGGCAGTGTCACTGTCTGATTGTCTGCCAGTCAGCGTGCCTACGCATTCTTACAAGTTGAATGGGAAACTGAACAATGAGCTCACCTTACTAATGTACGCGTGATCCATGAGATTTACGCTTTTCCAACTCCTCGCATTCGAATGATTTACTGGAATATTTGCACCAAATAATCTGTTTTATTTTATTTAATACCTCAGCCTGTTCATCGAATTTTTCTTTAATTTTTTAAAGTTTTTTTCATATTTAAATACCCCATTTTATTTCAATTTGAAATATTTGTTCAGTTTAATGAAAATTTCTCATGTACTATACTATAAAGCATACGTATTTAACAGATATATCCGAGTAAAATATAAAAACCCGATGTATATCAAGGAGACAGCGAATTTTATTTTTCTAATAATTTTATATTTAAACTTGAAAAAAAAATTACGAAAATATAAAAATATTCACTTCCGCAGCAATACTTTTTTGTGTTCTATAGAAGGTCTTCACAAAAATATCGGTTCAAAGAGGACGGAGTATTATGGAAAGGATTTTTTGTTTTCGTAAAATAAGAACATGAGAATCAACTTCCGCAGCAATACTTTTTTGTGTTCTATAGAAGGTCTTCACAAAAATATCGGTTCAAGGAGGACGGAGTATTATGGAAAGGATTTTTTGTTTTCGTAAAATAAGAACATGGCTAGTAAGGTGAAAATATTGAGAATCAACTTCCGCAGCAATACTTTTTTGTGTTCTATAGAAGGTCTTCACAAAAACATCGGTTCAAAGAGGACGGAGTATTATGGAAAGGATTTTTTGTTTTCGTAAAATAAGAACATGTCTATTAAGGTGGAAATGTTGAGAATCAACTTCCGCAGCAATACTTTTTTGTGTTCTATAGAAGGTCTTCACAAAAATATCGGTTCAAAGAGGACGGAGTATTATGAAAAGGATTTTTTGTTTTCGTAAAATAAGAACATATTAAAGTGAAAATATTGAGAGTCAACTTCCGCAGCAATACTTTTTTGCGTTCTATAGAAGGTCTTCACAAAAATATCGGTTCAAGGAGGACGGATTATTATGGAAAGGATTTCCTGTTTTCGTAAAATAAGAATATGTCTATTAAGGTGAAAATATTGAGAATCAACTTCCGCAGCAATACATTGTCCCGTCCCATAGAAGGTCTTCACAAAAATATCGGTTCAAGGAGGACGGATTATTATAAGGATTTTTTGTTTTCGTAAAATAAGAACATATCTATTAAGGTGAAAATATTGAGAATCAACTTCCGCAGCAATACATTGTCCCGTCCCATAGAAGGTCTTCTCAGCTATATCAAGAGTAAATAATTTTTAATTTGTTAATCGTTATCGAATTACTTTTCTCTACTGAGAAAAAACAAAAAATATACATGGAAAACCTTTATGTGATATGTGATGAAATAATAAAATACGATGAAGTAGGTCTGCTACTGCAATATATCAAAATAAATAATTATTTTATTTTAAGCCCTAAAATTACGGAAGTGGAATATCTTTACGTTTCCTGTAATCTAGTCGTATAAAACATTTCCGTAATATTTTTACTCCATTCTTTAAAAGCTAACTTTGTGTTTGTAGAATATTTAACACTAAGTTTATAAGTCAAGTTTGTTCTAACTTTTTTTTTTAATAATCTCAACTAGAATGCCGGTAAAAGGCGAGTTTTTACAGCAAAAACAAAATGATGCTCACAAAATATATCATCATACATACATATGTATATGTATATATATTATAAAGAATCACTTTTAGTAATTACATGCCATCATTAAATCATGAATTTTTTTTTTCAATTGATCTGCTTTATTAATTTATATAACCTCCTCTTGACATTAGTCAAATCCAAAGCAGCTCTAACCTGCAAATGCATTCATGCAATCACAGCATAGAATTTAAATGCATTCCACTTTTAATCGAATAGAGGCAATAAAATATATTGTGGAGTAACCTTGACAAGATAAAAATATAAAAATCGAAGAATAAAAAACTTGAAAAAAAAATTGCTTATATGGTTTTGACACTGAAGAACAAACACTAACAATGTATAAAGTAAAAAAGATACCGGAAAAAAGTTCAACTGATTGCATTTTAAAAAAGAAATCATTTGTGGAGTGTGGAAAATTAATTGCATGCCACTCAGCGCAGCCGATAAACACACATAGTAGAAACACTTTGCAATGATAGCAAACGTAACATAGATACTCAAACTTGCATAGATACTCCCGCACACACATAGATCGCACCCACACACTCACACACTATACACACTCAAAAACTTCAACATACACATTAACTAACATACATATACGGTATTTTCGCATATATGGTACATGTGAAGTATATGTACGACAGTCTTGAAGTGGCTGTGCAATTTATTCCAACCAACGTTACGAGATATTTGAATAATGCAAGCTGACTTGATTCAGCATTTTTACACAATTTCAATGGCCCAAGCACTCACTATTCCTCCCCCGTATGCTTCTTTCTGCTGAGATGAATTTTTCAAGGCGCCTTCCGTTCATTCATTTTCTAGAATTTATGAGGCCAATTTCGTAAGTGAAATAAGTGTAGAAAACAATACGCGGGCGCATAGTTATCAGAGAGGACTGCGTGCAGGTGGCCAAAAATACTATGTAAATGCATTTTCTCATAGATTTATGTGATATGTATGCATTTGTAGATACTTTAAAGTATTTCATTTCATGTCTACTTTAAGGAGGCTTACATGGAATGCTGTACTATACACCCCTTTTTTTATCGACCAATCTTCGAGATTTTTGCGGATTAGTAATACCAAGCAAACGGTAAAAATGTTGTGCGTGTGTAGTACTACTTTGGCCCAAAGGTATAAGCCTCGTTGATAAACGAAGGTGCTTTGTAAGCTCTTCGAATTGATTACTATAAGTAGTGAATTAATAGTGAATTAAAAGTGAACTAATATTGTTTATTTCGATATTTAATGTAACGCAATGCAAATACACAAATCGATTAACAACAATAATTGCTACTATGTCTCGTGAAAGTTGTGTTTGACATCATCAAAAACGGGTTGAGAGAGAGAGAGAAGAAAAAAAAAAAGAAAGAAGCAGAAGTACTGTTTAATGCCACCAAAAATTAAAAAACCAAAAAAAAAAGTCTCGTAATGCGTAAAAATTTATGAATAGCAAACAATTTGATATTCTTAATAAAAAGTACGATAATGATTCATTCTAATAAGTCAATTAGAATTTATGTAGAAATAATGCATTCATACCTGAATCCAATAAATTTTGTCTCACTTATTGACTTTATACACCGATTACTTCACTTACAAATTTGCAACTGACGCCATTTATGAAATATAAAAATCCTCATTCTTTTTCAAATGAATTCGCCATATACCTTTTAAATTAATTCCCTGGCATTTCAAATAAAAGATCAGTTATTCGGTAATTCGCCGCATTCATTTTTAAATGAATTCTCTCGCCTTTCAAATAAAAGCTCCGTTAGTTGATACGTACAGAAGAACTAAGGTCAAAGCGAAAAGCAAAACCAACCACATCTGTGTATTTGATAGGAACGAAGTGAAACCAAAAGCGGTGAATATTGTTTATTTCATTCCTATCAAATACATAGGTATGGTTAGGTGTGCAACCACCGTAAGTTCTTACGGTACGTACAGACTAACTGAGCCTTAAATGGAATCTATGGCGTTCTAAGCAATGAATATTATAACAATGAATTAATATTTCTTTTGGTATTATATTAAATTATATATATTGCTCTATTAGAATCAATTAAAATTTATTTAAAAAAAACACACACATACCTGATGTCCAATAATTTTTGTCCCACTTCTTTGGTAACAAATTTTGACACTACACACAAAACAACATTCAATGGTGAAGTCAACTCCTATGAAGGAGACAAGTAACAGAAAATAAGAAGTTTTACAAAAAGAACACGCAAAAACGAACGGGAGTTCTAATTAAAACCACGAAAAATAGACCAAGTAAAAACAAACTATAGCGCCAAAAAGTAACAAAATTCTTATATTGCGAAAAACTTTCTAAAGAAATATTATTTTAACACAAATAATGATCCGGATTATATGCATATATTTGTATCTGAGTGCTCACTTCGATAATATTAGGCTTTTTACAAAAATTCCAGGAAAGAAACTACACACACTGCTTTGTGCACTTACAACATTACAACTGACGCCGATATTGGAACATAATTCGCCCTTCTAAAATTCTCGTGCACTTATGGATTCGCCGCATTCATTTTTAAATTACTGGCGAAAATACAGGAAACAAGAACCAGAAAACATAAGAAGTTTTACAAAAAGAAATAGGCCAAGCAAGAACAAAAAATGGCGCCAAAAAGTAATAAGTCTCATAATGCGAAAAATTTTCTAATAGAACGCCGGTTCTGCTATTCCCAATAAAAAAGATCACTTTGCTAATATATGAATATGCTTAAAATTGTATATATTACTTTAATAAGTCTTTTTCATATTATTTAGAAATAGTGCACTCGTACCTGGAGTCCAATATATGTATGTATATTGTCACACTTCTTTGTTAATAAATTTCAATAAATATAATACAAGATTCTTTTATTTTATCGCAAATAATTGATCGGGATTATATATATTTGTATCTCTGAGTTCTCACTTCAACAATATTATGCTTTTTACAAAAACGCCAGATAAGAAACTACACGCACCGCTTTGCACACTCACAAGAGTACAACTGAAGCCGATATTGGAATATAATACGCCTTTTTAAATTCTCGTGCATTTATGAATTCGCCGCATTTAGGCGAAATTATCGATGCATCATCGATACTACATCCAAACTTTAAAATCAACTATCGATGCCACTACGATACCAAATAACGTATTTTATGCATTGCATGTAAGAGGAAAACCATCGATGCTTTGTTGATACCTAGCCATACTTAATAGCATCATTTCGGTGATGATTTCTCATGTAAAAGAATGTGTGGGGTGTCAACATAATTGTGTGGTGAAATCAGTATAATTGTATGGTGAATTCAATATTATATTGTTGGGGAATCGTTATCGCTGCTATAAAGCAAAGAATCAAAAAATTCAAATAAAAATCATTTATCATTTTATGTTAAGAACAAATGTATTTATTTTAAAATAATAATTAAATACATATTATAAATTATATTTATGTATAAAAAAGAAGTACAAAGAATTTATATATCAAAAAACACACAAAATTTTTATAAAATATTGAGGTGAAATAAGCATAAAGCAATAAATTTCGCAAATTGATTCCTCAAAGCTGCCTTAAGCATCAATAAAGCATCGACGACATTTAACAGATTATTTTGGAATTGATTCTACTATAAACTGCTGGGAAGTTTCTAGCTTTTTAAATAACAAACATATTTTCCCTTTTTTATTCATGAACATACTATGTAAATGGAATCCATAGTAGTCCTGACAATTTTCTTGACGGCAAAGTGCCAGGCCTACAATTTTGAATCCGCGACAACTACACAGAGTTTCGTTGGTCAATTTTCTAATTTATTATTAGTTTTTCTACTTATTCAGATGCCAGAAAAGAATGATTTCTAAATGATGGTTGGTGATAGACATATGATCATAATCAAAATAAATTGAATTTCGACTACAAATTAGGTCTGCTTAACGCTTCCACAACAGATGCCAATATTTGCATTAGCGCTGGATATCTATATATAACTATATACAGATATATATAAATATATATTAATTGTGAGAAAAAGATAAAAGATATACATAGACGTACTCTCATAAACTTCGCCCTGGGGCTTTCATTTGCTAATTTCGTCTCTGGTTTGTAATTTTCTTTTCTTATCTTGCTATGAGAGTTCTATCAAAAAGAAATATACCTTTTTACTTGTTTACATACTTCAGTAAATCAACTAAACTATTTTTATCTGTATAAATAAGCACGAGGCATAATGACATAATATTATAATTTTGACATAATATTATAAATTCTACTTTGAAAAATAGAATTGGAAAGGTTACACCTTGAGAAACAATATTAAACAATATTTCCTAACACTACTCCCGTTGAGTATTTGAAAATACTCGAAACAGCGTTGTATGGTCAGCCAAATTCCAATAAATAAAAATAAATTTTTGTTCATATCTTTTCCTTGCTCTTCGTCACTCTCGGCAACTAAAAAAATTAACATTATAAAACAATTTTGTTTTATACATAATCATATTATTTATTACAAAATTTTAAATACTTGGATTTAAAGATTATTTATGATTTCAATTAAGATAAATGTAAAAAACAAATTCGATGATTTAGCTACTGCTGAAGAGTTTCACAAATCTTCGAATGTTTATCCACGCTTTGATCTGGTCAATTAAACCAATAGTGATTATTCGACAATTAAACATTAATTTTTACCTGACATTCCTTACTGCAATATCGACCGTCGGCACAACCAAATTGTGCTTCATTGGTCATGCATTCTTCACACACATCGTTATCGTTATGGTATTAGAATCGTTCTCATTTTCTGAACTTATTGTACCATTTTTATTTTCTGCTTCATTCTCACTCAATGTTTTCTCCTCTAATGGATCAACCACTACTTGTTTATCATTTAAGCTAATGCTTTTCTTCGAGTTCTCAAGATGGCTGGACAGTTACACAGCAGATGCTCCAGGATTTCCTTTGCAGCCGCCTCGTTTGTTCCTTTGGAAGGTTTACGCTATTTTTAGCAATAGCATCAACTGTTTCATTTCTCTCTATGCCTTTATGACCAGCAATCCACTACATACAAAGACTGTGATCGCAGGCTAGTTTGACTATAGCTTCATTGCATTCTAGAACACTTTTGGATGATGAACAGTATGATTCGATGGCCTTAATGGCTGCTTGGCTATTCACATAGATATTTATGCAATAGTTTCTCGTTTCATCTGCACACAAGATCTTAACTGCTTTTTTTCACAGCAAACACTTCTGCTTCGAACCCGCTGCAGTAGTCAGAAAGTTTAAACGGCATTCTTATGTTCAATTCCGCACAATAGATGCCAACTCTTATTCCTGCTTCCTTCTTTGAATCATCTGTAAAAACATTAATGGTGTTGCATTTTGGTACCATGCCTTTTTTCCATTCTTCGGTTTCGATTACAGTTCTTTAAAATTTCAGAAGAGAAAAGTTCTTCGGGTGATCGTTCAAATATCCAACTTGAATGGTCTTTGGTGACATCTACTACTCTTACCAGGTATTTTATTAAATTTTATTTTTATTAAGCTATGATTATGTATATTTCTAAATCTAATTTTATTACAAGAAGTGCTGAATGTGATTGATACAAGTTGTCCCAGAGGGTGGTGCATGTTGGTAACTTATCACATGTCGTAATGATAACACTTGCAGAAGGTTTCTATAAGATTAAACCAGTTGTGTGAGCAGAATAAAAAAAAAACAAATAAAAACAACAGTTCTTGAATAAGAACCTTCCTTGTGGGAAAACACCTTCGAGGAGGATTTTGATAAAATGAATTTAATATTTATGCATGAGCATTAAAGGGACTGCGAAAGCATATGTATGAGCATTTGCATATGCATGCGTCCATTTCTGGTTTGTTTTTCCATGTATTTTTCAAGTATTTAAAATGTTCAAAATTCCTGAGAATGCATGAACAACACTGCTGAGAATCCTTAGTGCATTATTCACAAATTTGTAACAAAATTTTCTAAAATACTTGTTATATGTTGGTTGGTTGGTTGTCCTGTCATATGTCCTTACATGACTACGGGTGAGTGTGAACTGTGAGTGTCTGTCTGTTTGTTTG
Organism: Teleopsis dalmanni; assembly: GCF_002237135.1. NCBI lineage: Eukaryota > Metazoa > Arthropoda > Insecta > Diptera > Diopsidae > Teleopsis > Teleopsis dalmanni. Next base: position 21,488,826 of record NC_051848.1, read on the forward strand.
TTTGTTGTAGGAAAATGCCGTAGTACAGCATTTTTGCTAAGCCTGCAAATGAGTCTGATTTTATTTAAATTAAAATTTAAAAGTACACAAACCACAACAATATTTAAAATGTGCATATATCCTTTTTATTTAATGTAAATAGGGTAAAAGGAATATTTAAGATTCAATTTGGTAGTAGTTGTTGAGTTATTTCTATGATGTCGTCAGTGGTACACAAAAGCTCATTTTCCTTTATGCCATTTAGCATATGCGCATGCATGTACAGACAAGCACAAACATGCATGTACTCGTATGTGGAAGAGAATGCATTTATGTGCTTCTAGTGGAAGCGGTCCATATTTTGTACGCATATTTTGTTATATTTTTTGGCTTTTGTAGAGATTCGAATGTGTCCAACACGTTAAGTGGAAAAAGTGGCAAAATATTAAAACGAAATGCTGAAATGCTTACAGTGTCGACAAGTTTGGAGCTGAAGAGTGCGTACTGGGTGTGCTGCAGTGGTTGTATTTGTGTACTTCAGTGACCCAGTTTGACAATAGTGTATAAAAGTAACATTTAAAGCACATTTCAAGAGTTACACTTTGCTGGACCTATTAAACTGCCAAATAAATTTCACCAAACCAAACTTCCAAGCCAGATTATTTTTTTTTGTATTCAATGAAATCAAGTAGAAATGTACTGGTAATTAAATCACTGCATTTGTTAGTGTATTTTGTCGTTCCATATTTTAGAACATCTACTTATTCTAAACAAAACTATGTCCAACTTAAGAAAATATGATCAATTTCAGAATAATAGGATGTGTCTTAAAAATTTAATACACTACTGGTATTCACAATGTCGAATAATAATCTTGGAAAGCAAGCAAGTATTCTATCAAGAGAATGAAAATCCTAATGAGCAGGACAAGCAAGGAAGTGTTGGCAGACCATCAGCCGATAAGTTCTAATACTGGAAAAATATTTATTGTTATCAGCTGGAAATGCAGGAGCTGAAGGTAAGAAAATGAAAAGGAGACAGTTGAATACTCCTTGTGCAAGTACTGGCAAGACTTAGGATTTCTTAGTGTTTTTTGTTTTATTTAAATAATGGTACATTGAGATATTTCCTTAATTTGCAAGGGTATGATTCCATCTTGTTAGTGTCAAAATTGCTCATGATTCAATTTACTATAACGTTTCATATATACACTCATAAATTAATTTTTTAAATACATATATTCGTTTTGAAAACAAAAGTATATGAAACAATGAGGTTATTTTGTTAATATTAAAAATCTTAGAATTTTGTGTATTTGTAAATTCATAGAAAAGCTCCAAATTACTAAAGATGTTGAGGTTTACCTCTACAGTCGATCTCTGTGAAGACAATAATGATTAGCGAATTCTTAGGGGTGATGTACCATGGAATGTTGTTGGTCGTTTTGGCACTCCTCGTCCTCGGGTATATCATCGAAGAGTTCGCTTCCCGTTTGACTATGACCATCTGAAAGTATGGACTCATCATCCATTTGAATTTCGCTACCATAATTCTGTGTAAACGCAGCCATTCTGTGATTTTGACAACCACCAAATTCTATATTATCATTGTTGTCATTAGTGAGAGTTGCATTTTCTACTGCTAAGTCACAGTCAATGACTTCATTATCAACAACAGCATCATTATACGGTCCAATAGGAAATTCATCTATTTCAAGTTCATCAGTGTTACGAGTATCTTCGTCTAGTGACTCATTTTCTGACCCATCAATGTTTTGTTCAGTAAAGATTTCGTGTGGTGGTCCAGTTGAGTAATCATTGAAAATCTACAGATATAAGAAATATGCTCTTATACATGGTTTATCACAAAACAAAAGAAATTTTAACTAATTATGAATAATTTTTTTTTAATTTTAAGGTTTTTCTTACCAGTTGGATGGCAGTGGTTATACTGAGTAGTATAAGTATGATTTTTTCTCGTAGTATATGAATATTGTCTTTATTTTCCTGTTTTATTTCTGCGAATTGTAGTTTTATGCTAACATCAGGACTGATATGACACATTTCGACTTCGTCTAGTATAGCACTTAGGTTAATGCAGTGATTAAGTGCATTTTTAGTCGAAAGAGTTTTCTTATCCATATACAAATATAGGGTGTATGCCGTTAGTATGTCTAACTTCTGCATGCTAACCAAATGTGTATGATTCATTAGATATTCTTCCGCTTCAGTCAAATTTGTAATGCTGCTTAACATTATTATTTCAGATTCGTTGTCATAACTGAACAAGATTATGCGCGAAAGAATTTCAATCTCCAACTTCTTATCAAATTTATCACGGGAATCTCTATTATTCCACTGATGATGAAAATGGTTGGCAACTAATAGAACATGGAGAGGACTTTTAGTCAATTTTTCTTCGAACCTTTGCTCTATATCGGAAAGTTTCTTTTTTTCTGCCTTACTAGCTTCTAACCTATCCTGAATGAATAAATATTTATTTTAGTAATTCTAATGTATTATAAATAAAAAGAATTTAGTATTTTACATAAGCGTTCTCCGGATAACATTTTGCAATATTTTCAATATAACCTGTGATTTTCTTCATATCTACGATATCTTTAATCAACGCGAAACTAGTTGCATACTGTTTTTTAATGGTATCACTCATTTCTTTATTTTCGTCCTCAGATATGACATTGTCATCGGAATCCGATTCCAAATCCGAATCCGAGTCCTATATATTATTGATATCAATATTTTATAGTTATTATAAAACTTTTGGTGCTCTAAGAAATCTATTTAATGATTATAAAATAAAATAATACTCACAATGAACGGAATATCGATTGTATTATTTGCCATTATTATAGTTAGAAATGGCTTTCTGTGTCAATTTGTAACGAAATATATATTCAACTCAATTACTAAATTTTTTCTTGTCGTTCAAAAAAATATGCTTCAATGACTTTATATAAAAATGTCCGCAAGAGGTCGCCTCCAAAATTGATAGATGAACAAAGCTTGCGTTTTGTTCGATAAAGCGAGCAAGACATTATAATATTTACTATACAATTTTGTAAGAAACTTTCCTTTGGCTTTGATTAACTTATATAAAATAAAATAATTTTATATATTTATTTGGTTTCATTAATTAATTAATAAATTCTATTTATCGAAAGTGGCGCGTCTTATGGCAACACAAACTATTTAAAAGTTAGAAGGGTTCGAATAGAAATAAGCAGACAGCAACAGAAACTTTAGTTAATTTATTAAAACTTGGCTGACCATACAACGCTGTTTCGAGTAAAGCCAAGTTTTTTTTTTATATTTCGGCTTTTTTAATTAATTTAATTAGTTATTATTTCTGTGGACTTTAAAACTTTTGTTGAAGTTTTTTTATTTATTTATTTATTTTTTTTTTTTGCTTGAGTTTATTAAAGTTTTAAGTCTGTTGAGTTGTGATTATATAAATACAACCAATTTAGCTCATTTGTAGCTTAGTTCAAGAAAATGAAAAATAGCATGCTATAATATAGCTCAAAAGTTTATAATAGACTCAAAAGTCTATTATATTTGGATTCCAAAAATTCAGAAATAATAGCAAAAAAATTCATTGAAAATTGTTTGAGATAGCAGCGTCATCTTGGGAGACAATTTTCAATTATCTTAATGAGTTACCATATGCATATATAGTAGCTATAAGTTCAGTTTTCGATACAAAGAAAAAAGAATCATAATTTTTTTTTTTATAATTATAATTCCATATTGATAAGTAAATTTCAAGCGTAATCAAAAAGCTCTATGGAATTGTTATATATATATATTAATATTATGTACCTTATAGGGAGGGATTTAATTACTTGACATCATATACAATTTTAAATGCACTGTATATACACTCCTTCCCTTGGCACAATCCTTATTAGGTCATCGTGTCTTTCATACAATTTGAATTATAATGTAATGATAAGTCCTTATGCCGGAATCTTGTCACAACAACTATCTTGTACGCAATTAAAGTCAATGGCTCTCTGCTTGTCTCTTAAAATGATCATTAATGAGTTCACAGAAAATATAAAATCTTTAATTGAATTGGTGCTTAGACTTCTCATTATGATATGATTGACATATAGCAAATGGATTAATTTTTCAAGAGCTTTTATTTGCCCATTATCTGTTTTATTATAAATCTTTGTTTGAGTTCTTGAGTGATTGCATTTTGTATACTTACTCTTGTATTTAAGAGGGAGTATTCTCGACTATGTTTTTGTATTGTCTAACACATCTCTGGGAACACTGCAAAGCTTTCTGCAATTCTTTCTGGTCATTGGTGTATAGGAATCCATCAAGAGAAACTGTGAATTTCTCATAATCCTCACTGCAGAAGTTATGGAAACCCGCAGGAAAAAGAAACCAAAACACATTTTCTCTGTGAATGCCCGGTTTTGGCGTCCAGAAGTTATAGGCTGTTAGGAAGTTACTTCTTTGATAGTTTATCAGACGGCTCATCGCTAAAAACGAAAGATCTATTAAATTATCTAAATTCGGCGGGATGGACTTAGTCTTTATTCTTCTCTACTAAGATTCCTGCTAGGAATGTGGTAGCAAAACGGCGAAAAATCGCTAATTGAGGTAAATGGTAGTTATCTAATGGCCTGGCTCTACAACCAACTAACCAACCATTTTTGGGAATACTTTTTGGATTTTATTTTCAGTATATTAATTGCGAACACCTCAAGTTCCGTACTTAAAGTAGATTAATCTAAAATCTGAAGTGTGTTTATCTATTGGTAGCTTATTGGCAGGGATATCTGATTATGTATAAAAGCCATTTCATATCTCACCGAAAAGTAGAAGTATGTAAGAAATCACATTTAAATAAATCAAAAACATAAATATTTTTAAAATTGATCCAAAAATCAATACGAGATGAATTTGAAAAATAGAATAAAATTGAAAATAGTTAACAAATTCTGCAAATATGAACAAAAAAAGTAAAGGTGCGAATCAACTGAAGCTGTGCCAATGTATAAAATCGCATTTTTACGTGCTTTTAGAGGCGTGCGACTTAAGGACTTAACGACGACTGATGCCTGTTTGCATCCTGAGCAGTTTATTATGCGAACTCCAACACAAATGTGTGTTTACAAAATTACAAAAAACTTTCACAATCATCGTCAAGCATAGGCAAACACATTAATGAACAGATGTACTTCTGCATGAGAACAAATGAAATATGAGTCTTAGCATTGCAAAATGCGAGCATTCTCTGGTACCTAGGTGGGTTTCCACTAGGAAAATAAAAAACACCCAGCATAAAAATATAATCTAAATATTTTAAACTTTTTTTAACAGAATATAACGATGCAGAACGTAATAAGAAATTAATATATAACCACTAAAATATTAATAACCGAATGTATTTAACCACAATATTGCATCAGGAGTTTGGACATGCAAGTTGGTCATCATGTCTCTGTAGGGGAGACAATCTGCTCTACGTGATCACATGTCCACTTTGGAACACTTTTCCAAACGGCAAGTCCTGATACAACTGTCAATAGTTTTACCCCACTTTGGTGAAAGCTTAGAATATTCCCGAAGTAAGCCATGCCTGTGGTAAGAGGCGACTAAAATCCCGGCGCCAACACTGTTTTCTGTGTAAATGGTAGTGAGTAAGATTCACTTGCACACTCGACCAGAGGTGTATATCTTGTACCACGGGCCACAGTGTCCGCAGTTTCGACTGTTCTGGCCAATTGAGGTTTGCAGTGTCGTGGTGGCTATTTTTATATCAAAACTTACGCGTGAAGTTGCGTACTCGCACCGGGTGCTGTGACACAAATGTTCAACTGAGGTAGTTGTAGACATCGTTTCTTATCACGGGGCAAGTCAGCCAAACACATAACTTAAATTGGTACCAGCTGAGTTCCTTGGAAATGCAGTTTTGTTTATCGGCGCATTATCTTGACACGTGTGTTTTTTGGAACACAGTGTTTTTGAGTCTTTAAGGTAGGTCAACACGTTAAACAATACTGGATGTTGTCAGTATTTCCACTCGAAGGCATTTCTTGTCCGTTATCATTTCCATTAAGTTGTCTTAGAGAGGCGAGTTACACTAACTGTTGATGTCTGTGTTTATTATCCTAACCTGTTTTATCTTTCATATAAAGCTGATTAGATCCATAAATCTACTGTCGATATCTCTAACGCGCCAGTGAAAGAACGGTCTAAAAGACATTGAAATTGCTTGATCTATAATTTCAGACAAAGCTATAAAAAGCGATTAATATATTCTACTTCCTTGTTGCCATAGCAACTACTGCATGGTTTCATTTTGAAATACTCCACAGTTAAAACAGAGAGCACTTTACATACCATTCTGCTTCCATAACTCGAACTTCTATAACTCGAATTTCTTTATAACTCAAATAAAAATATTTTCACGTGCCAATAGGAATGTGGGAAAATGCATTCTATGAGGCTCGCCTTTTTGTTTTAAGTATAAATACATTTTGCTGTTAGCGGAGGTACCTCTTTCCAAACCAAATGTTTAATTTGTTGCTTCTTTCTGCAAATGCCAGTCGCTGGCAGCATGTTTTACAGTAAATAAAATAACTTCCAATGCTACTCTTAACGACTATATACAGGTTGATAATAAAATTGTGTATCAAGTTTTCCTACAGATGACGATATTATTGAACCTTATAGCTCTGAATTAGTGGATTCGATTTTAAGTGCAACGAAACATGATGATGAGGGTTCGATGGATGAAATTTATCATTAGCCTTCCAGAATAAAGTAGAAGACTCATTCAAAATTCTGATTTTTTTTTTTGCAAATGAATGATACTACAACTGATGATCACTGTAAGGCTTGGAATAAATCGGAATCTCTTTTTACTGAAAATAAGAAAAAGAATAATAATACTGTATAATAATAATTTACTTCACTATAACTTCTGTGTTCTATGGGAGTTCAAATAAATAAATATCTAATATTTTAAAATGTGTAATTCTAGTCTCTTTCAAAAATAAAAAAAATCTCTATATCGAAGTCTTCATAAGTCGAACCTTTTCTTTACAAAATGCTACTTCGAGTTATGGAAGTTTTACTGTATATATGGTATAAAAAATTGTTATCACTTGAATGCAATTCTCATCGATAAGCACTACGAAATTGTATATACAGCTTTAGATCAGTGGTAAATTTCAGATTCGTTTTTGGTGATGCAGAGTTTAAATGTGAAGATATGATTTTGTGATTATTCTCTAAACATTCTCTATTCTCAGTTACAAGTTTTCAAAAAAAAAATCCACTTTTTTTTTAAATCTAAAACCAACCAATTATGTAAATCTTCTTTTCAATAGATTAGTCAAATTTACTGCAGGGTCACTTTCAAAACACACACACATACGCGCGCTTACAACACCATGTAGGCATGTGTTAAAACATTCATGTATGTAAGCTGATAATCAATTTTCAGTGAAATATTTTTCTATTGATGACAACTAAAAGTAGGGAAGTGAAAAAACGAAAAACAATAACAAAAACAAACAACGCCACGAATAACAACAACAACAACAACAACAAGAATAACAACAACTAACTTAAGCTTAGCAATAGGAAAAGGTTGACAATTTTATGAAACTAACAAATACATTGCCCCAATAGGAGAGTACAAGCGTCAACACAAATGCAATTGCACACACATACCCACACCACCGATGTGCGCGTATGTGAGCGCATACAAACATGTACGGGCATAATGGCGAAAACTAAACAAATAGAAAATATGAAAGAGCAGGCAACGAACGAATTGATGAAAATTTATTGCTCACACTTGTAACTGATGATGGCGCTTATGGGATTCGAACAATGTACAATCATGCAAACGCACGTTCAGTGTTCAGTGTGCAAGTGAGTGTGTTCAGTGTCGGCATGCATGCGTTTAATACGTATACTAGCGAAACAAGTACATTTAATGCACGTACGTGTGTGCGCATTTATATGAGTGAGTTCATTTATTGTTGCTCCTAAAAATATGTTACAAATTACTTTCCATCAAGTTGTTTTTATGATTTTTTTTGTGTTGTGTGAGAAGTATTTTTTTTATTCTAAATTTTTTTTTTTGCTTTGAATAGTATTTTTATATGTCTTATTTTTTTTCGTGCTTTGTTATGAGATTTCTGTTTTGTTTTTGTTTTTGTTTTTGTTTTTAAACTTGTACCTCCAATGGAGTATGATTGTTTGTTATTGTTCCACTGTCTTTTATTGCAGGTAAAACTGACGTCTGATGTTTGTAAAATATGATTTTTTTTGTAAGGCCTAAAGTGGTTTTAGGCGCATAAGAAATGTTTAAACGTGACTAAAATTTGTGATTTATTTATTTATAAGCAATAATTTATACTTAAGTATATTAACTGATTAGATTTTAAAGTTAATTTAATAAAAAAAAAATATTTCAAATATATACTATATTTCAACTAGGTATGTTTGAGATAAAATTGGGTTATTGTGACATCTAAAGTATGAACTAGGCCAGTATCCGAAACTAGTAAGGCAAATAAATAATTTATCCAAAAAAACGCAAAATGAAATCGTGATTCCTTTAAAAAAATTAATGAAATTCTTTTTAATATCAATTGTTCTATTATTATGTTGCGGCTAGTTGAGTCAGCGGTTTCTACATAACCCTTCTCTACGTCTTGACTTGATTGTTGTTTATCACTTCATCAGACTAAGCAATAACTGACTTCAGATCAATTGTTCTATCATATTATTATTATTAAGACGATTCTCTAATTGTAATTCATTAGTATTTACTGTCTAAAACTGTCTGAACATACACCAGCCAATACTGGCAACATTTTTTGGATACCATTTTCTCAAATATCCTCGTTTTCTTATAAAGTATTACTTCGGGTATACTTTAAGAAGCAAAATAGTAAATAAATGTAAACTCAATTGAGTTGAAAGTAACTTATTGTAATATCATATAGTATAAACTCGGTCGGCTTTATATATATGATATTATTGTTCAGTTTCTATGTAAAATATATAAAATGAAGTAAAATACAGCAATATACTACTACTATTATAGTATGAATCCAAAATTTAAAGTTAGTAAACCTAAGGAACAAATTATCTACAAAAGTGCAAAACAAAAGCAGGATTCCCTTTAAAACAGCAATAAAGTATTGTTAAATATACATTATTCCATCATATTAATTCACTAAAAAAAGCAATCTATTCCTTATGGCTAACTACTATTGTTACCCAAGACTGTATTTGAACACGCACAAGCCTATAACGACATAATATTATCATTCCACGAACTTATTAGCCATATTTAAGGCACCATCATCTCACAGAACATTTTTTCGTTGTGAAATATTGGTTCAAACACACTTTTAGAAGTGGATTTTCAGATAAGTGTAAGCTTAGAACCTCACTGAACAGTAAATAATATTTTATTTTCTACTAATCAATAGAAATTATTAAAGTTGTAGGCTGAAGAACAATTTAAGGTGTGTAAAACTATAAATTGCATTTAAATAAAAATTAAAAAAAAATATTTAGTACCTTGTAATCCTTTCTATGTCTCCGGAAGTTCATGTTCATAAGTGTAAATGTGCTAAAATGCTTTCGGCAGAAACAAATCCTGAATGTCCCAACAATCCTTTTATCTTCTTCTTCAAAAAAGTATAATAGAAAAGTGCAAAAATGGTCCAAAATACTTGCGCAATCACCGTTAATGAAAACGGAAACGGATGTAAAGGTGATTTTGTCCATTTGTCTGCGGATGTAATGAATATTAAATGAAATTTTGAAGAGCAAAAATCGTTACCGTTGCTAAATTTTTTTCTTTGTTGAGAACAATTTTAGTTTCTATTGATTTCTCTGCAAATCGCTTCATACAATTTAATTGAATCCTTTTTTTTAGTCCCTTTACTGTATTACTTATATACAAATTTTATTTTTTTTTATTTGCAGCAAATCATTTGCAGAAAAATTGAAAAGGAAGTTATTAAAACTGCAAAGTTCACAAAATAAATTGATTACGAATAGAAAAAATTTATTTGAAAATCGGTGATAAAATATATGAATAAATGTGTCAATATTTAATAATTGCAGTTGCAGGAGTTTGTAAAATTATAACATATTTTAAAAGGCTTAAATAATTATAAAAAAATCGATTTAAAATAATATTATAGTGTAATAGTACTTATATTGAGAGATACTCTATGTCCCAAAATCATCATGTGCAAACATATAAGTCAAGTATGGCTTTGAGTCAGTTGATTAATGAGCACTGACTCTGAGCTTCAAATTTGACAGGGCACGAGTTCGATTACTAGTACTTACCGCTGATGATGGATATTTCGCAATATTCGAAAAAGCTGAATGGTCAGCCAAAAATTTAATTAATTAAAATATTATAAAAAAAGAATTTTTGTTGTTATAGTTCACTATTTTTCGAAAACCTCTTTATTCCTATCTATTAAAAATAATGTCCTTCCGACTCAATACAGCGATGAAAATATTTCATGAATTTTTCATACAACCTTTTATACTCATTGGTCGAAATCGTACTTATTAAGCGTCCTCGTTGCACATGCAACGAATATCGAATTAGATAGGACGATGGGCTGTATGGGCTACACCGCTATATTGACATAGTTAAGAGCAAAAATTTAGCTTGGTCATGTCGTGCGAATGGAAGAAAATATTCTACCGAATTTCTTCCAAATTTTTTTCAATTTTTCGGGACTATGTTTGTTCCAAATGATGTGGGCGGCAGTGCTCGCCCATTGTTCACCTGGCCATCCATATGATCATCGCAGAATTGACTAAACAAATGGAATCCATGTATATAGTGTTCTCGTTCCTTATGTTCTGCACAAATTTAACAGAAATTAAGTCATAATTCACCATTTACTCTCTGCTTGATGTTCCTTTTTAAATGGCCTAAAACACAAGCTGAAATTCCATAAAATGTACGTAATGAAAAGGAAAACTTATAGCCACATGCGAATGATTCTTCATCATGACATTGGAAAATCTGACATATTGATTCAATCAAGTGACTTTGTGAACTCTCAAAACATTGAAAAAATGAGTCATTCATCATTCAATCCTGATTTGGTATTCAGTGGCCTCCACGTTATGTTTCTGGACATCAAAGAGAAACTGCGTGGACAATGCTTTTTGCCTACAAAAAAAAAACCCTTGATGCCTTTTACAATCATTTCATTTAAGAGACCTCGTAATGCTACTTTAAATGGTTCGAATGCATGTAAAAATGTATAGAGCATAAGGAAGATAATTTTGAAACCATTTTCGATGACAAATATTTTTAATAATATTTTTAATAAAATAATTGCGAAATATAATATTATATATGTATTATTTAAATAAAATTGCATTATCTATTTTTAATATAAATAAAATTTAGAACACTCCAAACAATTTAAATTGCTTTTGGGTCATTCTCGTTAGGTTGCATCATCCAAGTGCATTTCAGATGTTGTACAATGCGGGATTTGTTTATAGGCTATCAAATACAAATATTTATTATTGCTATATTCTTATCTATTCAAGTCATGTTCCCTTCATTCATTTTAAATGAGGACAACTATTGTTGTTCTCCCCACTACTGTTAATCTCACCACTTCCAATGGCTTTTTATCACAAATTTTATTTAAAATAAAAATAAAAAACATTTCCACAATTCCATTGTTTTGCAGCACTTATAATTTCACAGTTCCTCCCAAATATTCAACACAATTCTTCCGAAAAAAGGAAAACTACATTCTAAGTCCATAAATCTAAGTATAATTTTACAACTCTAACAATTCAGCCCGCGCTCCTTTCACCCACAAACATGTTCAATATTTTTGCACGTGCTTTCATAATAATTACAACTTCAAACTTTCCCTTCTTTCACTTCTTTCATTTAGCAGAATACCAGTACCAGTACCAGCTCTGGGAAGATTTATGTCACTTTCACTTACGCATTAAAATTCATTGAAATTAGAAATTAAGTGAAACTTTCTTTGCATAATTTCTTAGTGAGTCCAAATTGAAATCCTGATTTCCTGATTTTCTGATTTCACACGATTTCCTTCGAGTTTAGCAAAAACTGAAGTTTATACTTAGCACTAAGTCAGGAGGAAAGTTCGTGTGTGAGGATTTCGGATATTAAATAAATTCAATTTTATCTTTAAGCTGCAAAACGTTACAATTTGATAACTTTTAATTTAGGAGATTTAACTTTTAAATCGATTTGAACATGTCCTCATGCAGCAGCTAAGGAGGATTATCGTAGTAAGCAAATATTTATTTATTTGTAGATTTCAACGTACTCGTATGCTATCATTGAATTGGAAACGCCCTTAAGGACAAACGTAAATTAGTTGGTAATAAGGCATTTTAGTATGTAATTATGTATGTACGCTGCTGTATGTGCAAGCATTTATTGAGGATCCTTCCAATGGCATTACATTACCATTAAACTCAGCGATAGATAAAAAGTAAATAAAAACTAAGTGGCTTAATGGAGGTGGCTTCAAAGGAAATACAATTTTCCCCCTTTTTCGAATTTGTGAAATTTGCGTTTTCCATATGAAAACGATTACTTCAATGACACTTTAAGGATTTGTTTTATTGATTGGCTTCTCTCTAATCGAAAGCAACAAATTATTGAAGTAAACAGACTTTCGGGCAGGGCGGCATTTCTGAATGACATTTTGAGTTCAAAATTTTTTTTTTTTGTTTTAATTCTAATTTTATTTCTGTTTCTTATGACTGGATTGAGTATGGTTTGTTTGTCTTGACTTTGATTATGTAGTGGAGAAGTCAACGGAGCTATCATTACGAGCATAAGAAGATAAAGTTTTAATTCTTTTGAAAGTGAATTTATTGAAAATTAGTTTAGAAAATTTATTTTGGTAGGGTACGTCGATGAAAATAAACTGACCTTTTTATTACAAGGTATCTTCAAGGTATCTTCAGATTATTATATTAAAGCCATTTTTAACGTCAATCACAATTTGATACAAATTATGCCATCTTCAGTATCTTAAAAGTAAAAAGTTGCAAACCCTCAAACGATCCATCAGTCAGTTCATGTAGTAAAAAATTCTACCACCATACTGGTAGGCCCCATTTGCCTACTTTTAGTAAAATATTTAGTCATCTTTCATCATCCAGTCAAATTCTAAGTTAGGTTAGGTCAAACCAGCAATTCTAAAGATCCACTTACACTCTTTGTCACATGCTATTACCATATAAGAAGCTTAGAGACTTAAGAATCACTTAAAACCCTTAAATGATACTTAAAGGATGGTTTTGGAGTTGGTCAAGATCCTTAAGATCCACAAGCTGATCAATCACCTAATATAGTTAATCGGCACCTCGAATAACAAAGAAAATGTCTTGCACTTTCATACTCCTATCAACAACTGCGACAATACTGAAGAGACGAAAAATATAAGCTCCTAGTATGGTTCCCTTAACGGCTGTAACTCGTCAACAAACTTGCCACAAGACATATCTTTGCGATCTCGCATCTCAATAAGAGTGCTGGATTTTTTCTTAAAAAAACGCTTGTACCTTACACACAAACACCTACACATTGTTAAGTCTTCCTTACTTATTAAATTGTTCAGTGCAGAAAGAATTCTACAAATATTTGAACGATATCAATGATATGCTCAGATCTTTTAGCTTTTCCGAATATTTTTTGAAGTAGCATTGAAAAATAGCTTTATTCTAAACTATTGTCACTAACTTTCCACTGTAAAGTTGTCTGAAGTCTTAAAGTGGATGAGGCTGAAATTTATTAACTTATAAGATCAGGTAGCATTATGTGAAGTATTAGATTCAATGCAGTGGATGTTTTGATATTTAATGCACCACTAATACAAAGTTTGGCGCTACACTGCACTCTATTTAGTACCATACAGTTCAAAGATTTATCTAAGAATGTTCACTATACTATGATGCCCTTTATAGGTCTTATGACAGCTGTATAAAACTATTGAATTATACGTGATTATAATGTATACCAATATTTCAACGTATACCAATATTCCAACGTATACCAATATACCACTTCTTACCAATAGGTCCCTTAGTTAGAATAGGCGTAATATTAGCTTTCCTGAAGTTATCAAAGATATTTTGCTTTCAACCAAGTTTTCTGTTAAAAACAATACAGAAAAATTTAGCTTTCTTTTTAAATTCTTAAAACCTTGTAGGGTGTATGATGAAAAAATAGGAACACTATGCTTTCTGATAAAAACCACTAGCATATTTACCGCTTACCGCAGTCCGCCATCCTCAGAGGATAGGAGAGATTATGCCACTTTGGGCGTACTCCTAGCTAACCGTCTGAGTGCTGTTGATGAACCCAGTTACTACCTCATTAGTAGTGACTGACTTTTTAATCTTATAAGCGCATCGTTAACATCCAGCCGCGGTAGTGTGCCAGCTATTACATTTAGAAATTTATTGTTAAAGGCTCCTGCAATATCTACAAAAGTAAACAAAAAAAATATGAATGATAGTATAAATGGTGAAATAGAGAACTATCGCCGTAATTTTCCCTTTGGTATACATGAGTTGAAAATGTAATCGAAGTTTTAATTCTATATCAATAATTCTTTGAAGAGCTTTACACATAAATTACATAGTATTGAGACCATATGTTCCACTAGAAGAAGTGTATAATAGAAGAAGAAGAGGAATTATACAGTGCCATTGTGAGTGGATTTTACTCAGATTAGAAACCAATTCTAATATTTTATATTTCTATTAAATATCTGGACGTACTAAATACTGTAGTATTCGGAATCAAAAGTAATGGACATTGAACTTCCACATTTTCTTTTTTTTTTCAATATGTAGAACCAAATTTCTTCTGAAGCCATTGTAATCAACAATCAACAATAATGGGGCGATTTCAAGATGTTGAGCAAAAGTTGACTTTAAAGCGTTCAGTCACCCAAATATAGTTGAGCTGCATGTCCAGCCTAGAGCAAGAATGAATTCCACTTCTTTAAATGCATGTCGTACTATATATATGAATATGTATATATAGCCACATATCTATGTATATAGACACGTACGTTAATATAAATAATTTAAACATCGGTACATGTAGTTTATTTTTACTTTTTAATTCCATGCTTCCTCTTCTACATTCTTTTTTTGTGTTCTTTTTCGTCTTTTATTTTTATACGAATTTACACGTTTCACTTGACTTCGTTATTTTTGTTTATAGGTGTGTCTCCTGCGTTTGTTTGTTTGTTTGTCTGTTTGTTTGTTTGTTTTTGTATGCCTTAAAGTTTATTTATTTACCTGTTTCGTTTTTGTATTAGTCATGTGTATGAGTGTGTTTGAGAGTGTATGAGTGTATGAGTGTGTGATTGTGTGAGTGTGAGTGTGAGTTTGTTTTCGTGTCTATAAAAACGTTCCAAAAGCAAAAAGTGCCGCCGGCGCAGGATTCTTAACATGTTTACCTTTGGTGCAATTGTTTTACAATGAAGCAGACAAAGACGTCAACGCTGCGATGAGTTTGTCATCAGCAAACTCTCGTCGTTTTAATATCGCAACGAATTGTCACTAGAAAAAAAGGTTAACGACACTCAAACACATATTGCCATAGGCCTTCAGCTGTCAGTAAATAAAATGAGAATGAAAAAGCAAAAGAAAGAAAGGAAAAACGAAAAAAACGAAGGCATAAGTAAATTGACGGAATCAGCCATATTTTAATTACTTGCATGCAGAAGGATAGCGCAAAAAAAAGAGGACTCAATTACACATTTCATGATGGCATAAAAATTTATTCTCATCTATTTGTGTTTAACGTTGTGCCATTTTTATCCATCAACAGCTCAACGATTTCATCGTTAAAAACCATTCAATTACAAATAAAAAAAAAATGTACATATATCCACCGTTCAACCTTTTCAGAAAACTGAAAGTGCTACGCAGAAAGCACGGGTCCACGGTGCGTATGAGTTATGTATTTTCTCAAATGCACTGACGACTACAATTATATGTGAAAGTGCCAGTGCTCTTCATTTGTGATAATACGTGTATGAATTACAATTTAAACTGTCATTTAACCATAACCAACATTCAATCAAATGACACATCAATTGCGGTAAATTAAAAAGGTAGTTTATCATTTTAAAAGGAATTCAAAAAAGAACCTCAAAAAAAAAAATCTGTCAAGGATTTCATCATTAAATGGTTGAAATTTTAGTTATCATCACTCTCAATATATCACAAAACATTTGAATAGAGTACATTGTTCAATTATGAAAGTTATTGGCATAATAAATTTATCTAAAACATAACACTGTGATTGGAATATTTTGTTTATGGTAACTACAACCAGTGAACTCTGAAGACTTATGCACCTCGGGCTTCCCGAAATGTTCTATTCATCGAATCTTTTATTTTTAAATAAATACAACCATATCAAATAAAAATCTATACCAAAATTAGAAACCAGTTTCAGAATAATTTCAATTATTCTACCTAGTTTATGATTTCGTTCTAATATAAATATTCACAGCAAGTGAATTTGTTAATAAAACTTTCACAGCAATTAACAAAACTTCGGAAAAAAAGTGCGAACGTAAAAGTCAAGTACGGCTTTAAGTCAATTAGTTAAGGGGCACTGACTCTGAGCTTTAAATTTGGAGGGCATGAGTTCGATTCCTGGTACTTGTAGTCTCAAAAAACTATTTACAAATAATTATATACAAGAAATAATTCCAAGACCACTGATGATAGACATTTGGCAGTACTTGAAACAGCTGGCAAAAATTTAATTAATTAAAATAATATAAAAAAAGAATTTTTATTGCTTCTGTTAAAGTAAAAATAGTCACTTTTGTCATATTGACTTTAAAATCAAGCATAAAAAAATAAAAAAAATTTAAGTTCCTTCAAACTTACTACTGTTCGATAAAAGCCTCACCACTGAAAACAAAATTTTATGTCTAGAAAATTGATTTAGTAATTAATTAAATAATTAATTTTGATTTAATATTTATTAGTACCACCTTTGGTGTTATTATCGCATTAGGCCCTATTGGGCATTAATTTATAAATAGTCTTTAAACACTTTCTAAATTATAAAAAAATATTATCAGGAAATTACATTTTTTGAGGTAAGTTTTTTCATTTTTTTAGTTCTTAAATCTATTTTTTAATTAAAAAAAAAAAATTCAAACCTTAATTACAAATGATAGTTTTGTAAGATTTACTATTAGATTGGAAAGTACACGTAATCTTAACAATAAAATTCATTTTTTTTTAAATCCAAAATACTGTTTAATAAGTAAAAAAGATATAACATTTTTGTTAATTTTTAAATATATTTTCTGAAACAGTACTCTATGCGTTCTGAGGATTTGCTTCAATCGTTTTTCAATTTCTTAAGAAAATGGATTAGTTCCAAATGAAGTGAAAGTTCTTTCCACCAAACAATTTCAAATTTGAAAGTAAATATAAATCAGTTGTAGCCAAGTTTGATTTTTTATTTTTGCAGTATGTCGAAAGCAACAAAAACACAAATTGTAGGACTTCAACCTACTAAAACTATCTCTTAGGAATGAATGAAGAAGATTAGACTTCCAGCGTAGTGCAGAAATTTCATTCCATCGACTTCGACCTACTAAAACCATTTCTTAGGAATGAATGAAGAAGATTAGACTTCCAGCAGAGTGCGGAAATTTCATTCTATCGACTTCGATCTACTAAAACCATTTCTTAAGAATGAATGGAAAAGATAAAATCTCCAGCGTAGTGCGGAAACTTCATTCTATCGACTTCAACCCACTTAAACTATCTCTTAGGAATGAATGAAGAAGATTAGATTTCCAGCTTAGTGCGGATACTTCATTCCAGTAATTAAGAGGAAGAGATTGAGGCTTAATACCTCGGGGTCTATGTTTATCTATACCAAACGAAGTCTGTCGAGGTGTTTTATAATTATATTGTGATTCATATTTAATGACATGGTCCAAACTACATATAAGAATAAAAATTTTATCGAAATTTTAGTCAGAAGTATATTTAATATATATTTGAAGTATATACGGATAAATCTATTTAAAGATTTTTCTAAAATGTGTAGTAAATCATTCTTTAAACACACTATTTAATCATTTAAAATAATTTAATTTTTTTTTTTTAAATTTTAAATTCAATTCAAATCCGCTCAAAAAGTTGATTACTTTTCTTAAACCAAAAAAAAAAAAATAAATAAAAATAAAATGAAAATGGAAATCTGAAAATTTCTCTTTAGCCAAATTTTTGGCAAATTTAACATATGTGCGTCAAGTGGCTGTCAGCTTAGAAATGTTTTTTATGTTGATTCCATTTGGATTTTTTTAATTCTTTTATTTTTCAATTTAAACTCCGTAGATAGAGCGACGCACGCTATGTCGGTGACACGTTTCGCCTAGCTTTCTAGGCGATTTTTCTTGCGTAGGCAAACCGAAACGAACTCACATCCTTCGAACGCAAGGATACGCGGTGGATGTGTACTCGTACAGATCCAAATCGTTTTGTTTAATACTCGAATTCGTTCGGAAGCAAAAATAAGAATAAAACAAAAGCAAAATAATAACAGAAATTTGTACTTATTTGTTTTCCTTTTGGTTTCCGGTTTATGCCTTGCGTCACAAGGCAGGCGCGGCGATGCTTTAGATGACATGCAACCGACTAAAAAGTTGGCGTTGATTCGAATTTAAAAATGATTTATGCAGATTTGTTTAAATTTCAAAAAAAAAATACATACATACACAGATACACAGATACATGTCGAAAGATATGTATTTAAGGATACGTGGTGGGATATATACGTTTACCTTTATATACCTTTAGAATTTTATGTGCATTTTCATTTCATGAAATTGAAAACGACAGTCCCAGTTGCTGCCGCGTTTAACGCCGATTAGGATCTCATTTTATTACCGCCACTAAAGGGGCAAAAAAATATAGAAATAAAATTTATGTGAACTAAAAAAGAAATTTAAATTGAAGAATTGCAACCAGAAACATCAAACATATATACACTTTCTTTAGTTTTGTATATTAAACAAGGCACTTATCTATCTTCCGTATATCAACAGCATATTGACCTTTTCCACACATGCCTCAACCTTGCATAGCCGATTGAAATTTCGCAATAAGGTGTTAAAAGTTCTCGGAGGCTGTCCTTAGGGTAGAAACAAAGAAACCCTGCTGATCACACACAAGGCAATATTGCAACTTATACAGCTCTAATATGGACCCCGCAACTCTACGAGATGCCATCGACTAACATCGAAACATATCAAAACACAACTCTACAGATTACAACCGACTGCCATCGAAATCATCGAATGATTTCTTATAAAAGAACACAATCAACAGCGGTCCAAGCCATTTTCACTTGCCTATCACACAGATGAACATCCTACTGGCGCCATAGGCAGTAGAACCCTCCCTCCAAGATGCATTCGTCGATCCCTTCCTTCCTACCATAGCCACATCGACCCCTATTGCCATGGAGCTAACATCAGTGAGATCGAATACAAACATGGATTTATAACTCTCGATACAGAAGCAGTATTCTTTTCGTAAAGAGAACTAAGTTGATGCCAAACAAGGTTCTCATACGCCTCCGCCTGTTATCTCACAGGAAGTACGACGTCTCTGCAGTGCAGCAAAAACTATCCTAGCTCAATGGAGATCAGAGTATAGCTTAAACACGTCTATTACTAATTTTAATATATTTTTCCAATACTAAAGTCTGCACATATTTTTTTCTATCAATTTTTTTTTGATGTTGAAAAATTAAAAGTAAATGTGGAATAATTTGGGAATTCAGTATGCAGACTTACCGAAGCATGTTTAATTTTTAATTAAATAAGTTCCTCATCTAGAGTCTGAAAAGAAAAATTCGTACTTCTTGAAGTGAATAAACTTTTAATTAACAATTAGGGAAAAGCAGTAAATAAATTCTATGAAAACGCAGAGATGTAAAGGTAGAGCCAAGAACCTGCATCCTTTGTCAATCTTTCACACGCAAACTAGCCAAAAGCTGAGACTACCTTGAATAACCGTACCAGAATTGGGCAGCGGGAAATATTCACGCAAGCATAGCTCAGCGCACGCAAACTGGCAGGAGTACACGCACGTACTCTAATAGCGGCACGCTTAAAGGTTAGTAGTACCGAAGGACGATTTAGGTGCTTTGGTATATTTGCGAGTGACGTGTTCGGCGTTACTTTTCCTGGCGTCAAGCTGGTTGGACTCGTTGGAGTTCTGTAGTTGATATTTGTGCTCCATTTTTTGTTGTTGTTTGGCATTTACTTTTCATTTTTATTGAATTATCTTCTACGGCACAATGAACTTAAGATAAAACGCTTTGACCCTTTTTCCATTGATATTTAAATTCTTCGTATAAATGTTTAATTCGAGATTCCAAAAGGTGAAAAAAGCCTCCAAAAAACACTAACCCACGAAGAATTAAACGTTACAAGGTATAAGACCAAAAAGTCATAATATGAAAATGGTTTTTTTTTTCCGAAAGGATAAAGGATAAAACAGTTGTGCACGTAAAAGGCGGACAATTTTTATTTTTAACTCGGTTTTTAATAAAAAAAAATTTTTTTATTTTTTTGTTCAGTTATCCTCTCCTAAATTGTTACGCTTGTTGCTTCTGTTTGCCACTGGCTGCCTGCCAGTCCGCCAGTCTGCCGTTGGCAAATAAAAATGCGTATCCAAAGCCTTTGCAATACTTCAACTTTACTTTACAAACACTTGACATAAAATCCAATAAACATGAACATAGCCCCACACGCAAGCCGCCAGGATGGGAAGGTGACAAACGCAACCAACAAATAAAGCGAAATGAAAGAGCAGGAAAAATGAATAACAACAAATGGCGCTTGACTGAAGATCCTTGGCGAAAATAAAATGTAATTTAAAAACAACAAATGATAAGAATTTCTTAAGTTGCTGCATAATTTATAAGCAGCTATCCGCAGACGTCACTCAGGACATTTTTGTTTCATTTTTTCCATTCCTGTTGCTGCCTGTAACAGTGACGATGCGTCCCGGCGTAGCACGAAACCGTAGTGCGTTACGTAGCATGCAACCGCTGCTGTTCCGCTCTCACCTTGCGTTCATACTTTAGAGGCGATGAAAAGCATCCTACATCCTATATAAGCAAATGAAAGGAATATAAAAACCTCGAAGTAAAGGCAGATTGAAAAATTTGCAAATGTACAAGGGCTGCTCTATAAGTTTATGTAGAATATTTTAAAAAATATATGAAATATGAAAGGAGTCTTGTTGAAAGAATACGCAAAGAAAGTGATTAAATGACAGCACATCACATCGACACCCAAAGTGATATACTTTTGACCTATAAAAGGTAAATTTACAAAAGAGTTTATAATTTTTTTACTTAAATAAATCTTTAGTCTTATTCAAATATAAGTGATATATTTTAATTTTATTTAATATTTAATAGGTAATGTTAAATAATAGGTAATATCCACATAACCAACGGAGAGCACCTCGACTTCTGTTTTACACTGTCACAACTCAACGACTGATGCCCTGTATTCAGAGTTGCCCTCTCGCCGTGATAGTCATGGTCACGTTAAATACTAAATCGATGTTGTTTACAAATTAAAATTAAAACATTAAGAATGAGAAAATAATTAAATAGGAGAAAGAGAGAATAAGAGAAAGAAAGAACTGGAAAAAAAGAAAGAATAAGAGAATTAAAGAATAAGAAAAAGAAAGAATAAGAGGAAGAAAGAATAAGACAAAAAAAATAGGAGAAAGAAAGAATAGAAGAAAGACAGACTAAGGAAAAGAAGGAATAAGAGAAAGACAGACGAAGAAAAAAAGAAATTAAGAAAGAAAATACGAGAAAAAGAGAATACGAGAAAATAGAATACGAGAAAAAGAGAATACTACAAAGAGAGAAATTCCTATTTAAGTAGTAAATATGTTTATTATTAGTAAGTATGTACTTTCTTTGCATGAATATGTTTGCTTCTTAACTGTAGATAGAAAAAAATGCACCAAACTAGTAGTAAAGGTAGGAAAATAACAATTGTGACTCTCTGCATAACATGCCTTTTGGTCATAACCAAAGAGAGTGTGATTATTTGGACCCGACTAGAAAAAGCCTAAAATTGCCATGACCATTCATCACAAGACTCTTTGCGAGTCATGATCAAAAAGAGTCTTAGATTAACATCACCATTCATCAAAAGAATCTCTATATAACATGCATTTTGGTCGTGATCGGAAAGTACCTTAAATTGACGTGACTATTTGACAAATGACTTTCCATAAAATACATCTTTTGGTCGTAATCAAAAAGGGCCTAAAACTGTCATGACTATTTGTTAAATGACTATCTCTATAACAATGGCACTAACACAACATTATAAAAATCCAACATTTTTGAAAGTTTTAGCAGTCAAAATAATAATGCGAAATAGAATGAATATTACTATGTGGCTACCTACATATACTGATCATGTAGATTTCGTTGTGGTCAATAATAAATAGTAAAATATAAAAAGTAGTATTCATTATAGCTTCAAAGTAACTACTACCGAAAATGGAGAAATCACTACTAATATAAAAAACAAAAGACAAATACTTGGTTAACAAAATTCTTTCCAATTATGGTCGTTTTCAGTCGAAACAATACGCTTCATTAATGTCTTAACACTTTCCGTAATCTCTTTTACAAATGCACCTACGTAGTCAATAAATCATTGCTCTAAAAACTTATGTGTCAGCCAACGTAAATTATCGCTACTCTTTTATGGCCGCAATAGGACATCGCAGTCAAAGGTGAGCAACATTTTTATAGGCACCGGTATTCAGATAACATTTGCATGCTCGTCTAAGGACGAGCAAAGAAAAAAAATTTGCCAATTTAGAATTCAGCAAATGTTGTTTCAGTTTTTTCGGCATTTGGTGCGGGACTTGCGTAGGCTACATTTAATCATAGCCATATAATCTCTTCGGTATATGCTGCGTACATGTCACAGGTTCGTGAAAGTAGTTCCTTAATGTTTTGCTTCAGCTTTAAAAGAATTTATTTTCCTTACTGGTTGTTGCAAAGTACGATTTATTATTGCTTCGCCCTTGGTCATGTTTGGGTTGCTTTATTCCATATCCATTGCTCGCATTACGTTTTTTATGGCTTATATTTATTTTATATTTCATTTAAACGGGAATGTATAAGTCGAAATACGACAAATAAAGTTCGCCTGGCAAGTTCCCTACGCTTGATATTGATAATTTATAGAATTTAAGCTTGAAAATGACTAGCAAACATTATTCAAAAGCCATTTACCATTTGCCCGACTACACTCCCCAAACACACAGTAGGATCACATATTTATTTTAACATTGTTTAGGTTTTTAAACCGTCATGTACTGTTTGGTATGTTGCCCTCCTATAAAAATAAATATCCATACAAATATTCGTTGTGCAAATATACAAAAATATATCCTTACATATTTTTAGGCACAGAAATTGCGTTGTAAATACATAAACAAATACTTTGTGCATAAAAACATTTAGATAAGCTCCGTAAATAAATAATATTTGCTATGAATTTTTTCTTACTTATTTTATGCGCCTTAAGATATTCTCTTAATATAATTCTTTTAAAATTTTTAAGTATACTTTTAAGCGGTTGAAATTAATAATTCGCACGCATTCGTTCCTTTTTATGCTTCATTCAACCATAACATGCACTCACGTTTCACATATATAATTTCTGTAACTTCTGCACGAAAATTCCACTTGCCTTAGTGTTGTTCATAATTCTTAAGCCAGTTATTTATTTCTACTTAAACCCAAAAGTATGCAAGGAAATGATTGGTTTTCATTTCAATAATAAACTGAGCCTGAGTTCCTGAGTTATGAAAAATAATAAATTTATGTAGGAGTAGGGTTATCAAAATATCGCTTTTAAATTATTTATATTGGAAATAAAATTATATTCTTTAAATTTTTATTTAGTTTATATATATCATTTCAAATCATATATTATTACACTGTATTAGTGCTAAATATGATATCACTAAAATTAGCTATGAGTGCATAAATATGTGAAGAGTGCAGCTGGCAAGGCTGCTCTTGTTGTTGGAGTTTGTCTGGCAACATGGCCAATGGGAGAGAGTAAGTAAGTCAATCGTAGTAAGATGTTAGAGATAAACGCTCGTGTGTGACAGTTGAAAAGAAGTCTGGCTACTCATCGTTCCGCATGCAAACACCTATTACAATTATCACGAAACATTATTATTATTACAATTGTCAGTAATCGCTATTATATAAAATAAAAAACATATTATTTTTAAACATAATCTTACATATAATATTTTTGAATAAATAATTTAATTGAAATAAAAAAAATTCTAATAAAATAATAATAATTGAAGTGGCATACACATATATTAAAAATTATTCTTCAACCTTAGTTCTATAGAGGGTGAAGAAACGGAATTTATTTCTTAAATTGTCTATATTTCACTACATATTATTAATCATAAACCTAATTATTACCCAATAATACTACTACACCTACCCATCCCATATACAAATACTGGAAAACACCTTCAAATTGGCATAACTCCTGTCACTAAGCTAAGTTGGTAAAAGTATATAAAGACAAAACAAAGTAAACTTAAAGTAAAGGTTACAAAAATAGACTGGTTCATCATACGAAGGTCAAAATTTTCCGTATATAAACGAATTACACTGTATATTACAAGTAAATTCTAAAGCCAATAATGTCTTTTGGTAGTAAAATTTAGAACAATATCGTCGAAAGCGATATTAACATAACCGAACAACTCCAGAATGTTAATAATGCCACATAGTACATATAACGTAAACTCGTCATTAATTAAAAACTTAATATACCAAAAGTTGTTAACAAAATTAGTAAACAAACCGAAGCTTAGTCAGGCATTACGACTCAAGAAGAATGCATATGAAGAATGTAGGTGGCTTTTCAATACCACAGACATACTCGTTTTTCAAAAATTTCATCGCAAGAAAAAACATTGTTAATTAACTTAAAGTACGTTGAATATTTATAAAATTCCGATAAAGTTTTCTCAAGCTCTTTCCTATAGGTCTTCCCAATTTTTGAGCTTTCTATTTTGATGAGCTGGAATATATTTCTACGAAAATTCCGCTGTTTAATCTTGATAATAAGATAAGTATGTGTAGGTATACTCTTAAAGGGTCTCATAATTATTTAAATACCCATCATTATCTATAATTTTTAATCCAAGTTTAATAAAATTGAAAAATTTTTATATTAATTTGACTTCTCTCCAAAGTCTTTTGCTGTCCGTTGGCGTTGATCTTTCACAACTCAGTCCTAAGAGTTGAGTGGTTTTAGTGTATTTTACATTCACACACTGTGACCTTCGGTACTTTCCACTTACTGAAAATAAAAAGGTATTACCATGTTCTATTAAAACTTTAAGGAACTCTTCGATAACATATATATATAAATACAAAGAGCAATATTAATGAGGAAGTATTTTTAATGAAATCAGTTTTCACCAATGAAATAAATATTTCGCATCTCTTAAATGCAAAATTTTAATTCATTTATTTGCTTCTATCTTTTATCTTTCTATCTTTTATCTTCTAACTTTTAAATTTAATGAATTTGCACTTTCAAGAAGTACATTAT
This sequence comes from Teleopsis dalmanni, assembly GCF_002237135.1. Classification (NCBI taxonomy): domain Eukaryota; kingdom Metazoa; phylum Arthropoda; class Insecta; order Diptera; family Diopsidae; genus Teleopsis; species Teleopsis dalmanni. The sequence continues at coordinate 21,514,579 of NC_051848.1, forward strand.
TATAATCCTACTAGAAATTATTATAAAAAATAGAAAAAGGCAAAAATAAACTTAAACAAAAACAATTTCTTGGATGGCATAAATTTCTATTTGGTTTTTATTTTGCATGCTTTCAAATGTATTGACAACCTGCAATTCAAAACTCATCAGCTAAGAACATTTGCTCCACGCTGCCAGAGAACACAACTAAACAAAGTTCTAGATACTTTTAGCGAAATTTCACCAGCGCACATAGATACGCAATTGCATGCTGTGTGTGTGTTAGTGTGTGATAAAAACCAAATTGAAAAATTGTGATTTAAAATGTTGCTGAAGCATCTAAACAATGCAGGAAGCAAGACAGTATGACAAAATGTATCTGAACAACTTAAGAATTGAACAGAGTGAGTTGCCGCTTGCCAACAAATGTCATCCGAAACTACTTTTAAATAAATTACATGCGAAATGCTTTGAGTGAAATGTAGTGAAAGCATGGAACCGGGAATTAATCTACAAAAAAGTAGTTATCCTCTTCTTATTGCCCTATTTTCATTCCGTATTAGTTTTTCTTACTGTTATTTATTGGTGTGTTTTTCAGTTACTGCAAAAGTTTTTCTATTAAAAGGCATAAAAAGTAGTAAAACAAAAAAGAACAAAGATAGAATAAAAATAAAAAAAAGGAATGCATACTTCTTAAATTAAACTGAAAAGTTCCGCGAATGTGGACTGAGTACGCCATTCCGTAAATACTGCGTCCATCATAGTTGTGGATAAGAATTTATATAGCGAAGTGGTTATACAGTTTATTTGCTCTCAATGGGTGCATTTTGCGGTTGGCGTGCTTTGTAAGGCACATTTTAAATGCAGCGTTTACCGAGAACCTTACACTACAGAGCAGTGTAAGCTATTCGAAGGAATAGCTTCTGCCAGACTGCGCTATATGTCATTTAGTAAATTATTTTATTAGCAAATAATACTCTTAGTCCAAATTGACGCACTTCGAAAATACTCGATATAAGATTTGGTCCTTGACTTAAGTGGTGTTGAAGGTCATTTCATGTCAAGCAACTACTAGAAGCACTTTTTTCTCGGTGTTGTAATTGACTTGCTTCTTTCTAAATTTAATACACTCGGTGGTGATAGGTACATATGTATACATATCCTGAAACTCTTGAAAAGAGTTTCTTTTACTTGGAATTATTTATTTAATAACAGAATTTTCCGAAAACTACAAAAAAAAACTTTTAAGAAGAAATAAATGGGAAAGTGCTTATGGACCTGTTAAATTTTTAAGTTATTTATATATTAAAATGAAATTTTATATTAAAAAATTATTTCAATAGCTAATGCAAAAAAAATATTAAATAAATAAAAACTATTAATACTAAATAAAACGAATAATTCTATTAACAACTAAAATAAATAAATATAGTAATACAAAAAAACAAATAAAACGAATAATTCTATTAAATAAAATAAAAATTTATAGTAATACAAATACAAAAAATTTTAATATAAATAAAAAATTTGTAATTAAAAACTAATAATGATAAATACAAAAAAAATATTAAGAAAAAATAATAAATTATAATTAAATAAAAAAATAATAATTAAAAAAAATTTAAACACAAAATAAAAAATAAAAACAAATTAAAAAAAAAAGAACAAATAAACGAATAAAAAAAAAGTTTTGAATTACAACATAATTACTCCTATTCCTGAATCAACATGAAAATGGCAGTTTCTTCCCTTTTGCCA